>NW_026708993.1:0-67500 GCF_030490865.1 Poecile atricapillus | reverse complement strand
ACATGGGGACATGGTGGGACGTGGGGAGATGGTGGGACATGGTGGGACATGGGGATGTGGTGGGACGTGGGGAGATGGTGGGACATGGGGATGTGGTGGGACATGGTGGGACATGGGGATGTGGTGGGACATGGGGATGTGGTGGGACGTGGGGAGATGGTGGGACATGGGGATGTGGTGGGACATGGTGGGACATGGGGATGTGGTGGGACATGGGGATGTGGTGGGACGTGGGGACATGGGGACATTGGAACATGGGACATGGTGGGACATGGAGATGTGGTGGGACACGGTGGGACATAGGGACATGGGGACATGAGAACATGGTGAGACATGAGGACATGATGGGACATGAGGTCGTGGAGGGACATGGTGGGACATGGTGGGACATTGGGACATGGTGGGACGTGGGGATGTGGTGGGACATGGGGACATGGTGGGACATGGGGATGTGGTGGGACATGAGGACATGGGGATGTGGTGGGACATGAGGACATGGTGGGACATGGGGATGTGGTGGGACATGGTGGGACATGAGGACATGGTGGGACATGAGGTCATGGAGGGACATGGTGGGACATGAAGACATGGACACATGGTGGGACACAGGGACACTGGAACATGGGACATGGGGACATGGTGGGACATGGGGACATGGTGGGACATGAGGACATGGAGACACGGGGACATGGTGGGACATGGTGGGACATGGTGGGACGTGGTGGGACATGGTGGGACATGGAGAGGACACAGGAACCTCTCCAGCTTGGTGGGGACACCAGGATTGGGTGGGACAGGAGGTGACAGGAGATGCCAGGAGGTGACAGGAGATGCCAGGTGTGACCCAGGTGACCTCCAGGTGACCCCCAGGTGACCCCCAGGTGACCCAGGTGACCCAGGTGACCCCCAGGTGACCCAGGTGACCCCCAGGTGACCTCCAGGTGACCCCCAGATGACCCAGGTGACCCAGGTGACCCCCAGGTGACCTCCAGGTGACCCCCAGGTGACCCAGGTGACCCCCAGGTGACCTCCAGGTGACCCAGGTGACCTCCAGGTGACCTCCAGGTGACCCAGGTGACCTCCAGGTGACCCCCAGGTGACCTCCAGGTGACCCAGGTGACCCAGGTGACCCCCAGGTGACCCCCAGGTGACCCCCAGGTGACCCAGGTGACCCCCAGGTGACCCCCAGGTGACCCAGGTGACCCCCAGGTGACCCCCAGATGACCCAGGTGACCTCCAGGTGACCCAGGTGACCCAGGTGACCTCCAGGTGACCCCCAGGTGACCCCCAGGTGACCCCCAGGTGACCCAGGTGACCTCCAGGTGACCCCCAGGTGACCCAGGTGACCTCCAGGTGACCCCCAGGTGACCCCCAGGTGACCCCCAGGTGACCTCCAGGTGACCCAGGTGACCCAGGTGACCCCCAGGTGACCCCCAGGTGACCCCCAGGTGACCTCCAGGTGACGCACTTGAAGCGCTCGGGCGTGAGGAAGTTGAGGAGGTGGAACAGCTCCTCCAGGTTGTTCTGCAGTGGTGTCCCCGTCAGCAGCAGCTTGTGCTCGATCTTGTACCCGTTGAGGACCCGGAAAAACTGTGGAGACACCAACCCTGAGACACCAAATCCTGGAGGAACCCCCCTGAGATCCCAAATCCACCAGGGAACCCCCCTGAGATCCCAAATCCACCAGGGAACCCCCCTGAGATCCCAAATCCACCAGGGAACCCCCCTGAGATCCCAAATCCACCAGGGAACCCCCCTGAGACCCCAAATCCTGGTGGGACACCAACCCTGAGATCCCAAATCCACCAGGGAACCCCCCTGAGACCCCAAATCCTGGTGGGACACCAACCCTGAGATCCCAAATCCACCAGGGAACCCTCCTGAGATCCCAAATCCACCAGGGAACCCCCCTGAGATCCCAAATCCACCAGGGAACCCCCCTGAGATCCCAAATCCTGGTGGGACACCAACCCTGAGACACCAAATCCACCAGGGAACCCCCCTGAGACCCCAAATCCTGGTGGGACACCAACCCTGAGATCCCAAATCCACCAGGGAACCCCCCTGAGATCCCAAATCCACCAGGGAACCCCCCTGAGATCCCAAATCCTGGTGGGACACCAACCCTGAGACACCAAACCCACCAGGGAACCCCCCTGAGATCCCAAATCCACCAGGGACACCAACCCTGAGATCCCAAATCCACCAGGGAACCCCCCTGAGACCCCAAATCCTGGTGGGACACCAACCCTGAGATCCCAAATCCTGGTGGGACACCAACCCTGAGATCCCAAATCCACCAGGGAACCCCCCTGAGATACCAAATCCACCAGGGAACCCCCCTGAGATCCCAAATCCACCAGGGAACCCCCCTGAGATCCCAAATCCACCAGGGAACCCCCCTGAGATCCCAAATCCTGGTGGGACACCAACCCTGAGATCCCAAATCCACCAGGGAACCCCCCTGAGATCCCAAATCCTGGTGGGACACCAACCCTGAGATCCCAAATCCACCAGGGAACCCCCCTGAGATCCCAAATCCACCAGGGAACCCCCCTGAGATCCCAAATCCACCAGGGAACCCCCCTGAGATCCCAAATCCTGGTGGGACACCAACCCTGAGATCCCAAATCCTGGTGGGACACCAACCCTGAGATCCCAAATCCACCAGGGAACCCCCCTGAGATCCCAAATCCTGCTGGGACACCAACCCTGAGATCCCAAATCCACCAGGGAACCCCCCTGAGATCCCAAATCCTGGTGGGACACCAACCCTGGGACACCAAATCCACCAGGGAACCCCCCTGAGATCCCAAATCCTGGTGGGACACCAACCCTGAGATCCCAAATCCACCAGGGAACCCCCCTGAGATCCCAAATCCCGGAGGAACCCTCCTGAGATCCCAAATCCACCAGGGAACCCCCCTGAGATCCCAAATCCTGGTGGGACACCAACCCTGAGATCCCAAATCCACCAGGGAACCCCCCTGAGATCCCAAATCCTGGTGGGACACCAACCCTGAGATCCCAAATCCACCAGGGAACCCCCCTGAGATCCCAAATCCCGGAGGAACCCTCCTGAGATCCCAAATCCACCAGGGAACCCCCCTGAGATCCCAAATCCTGGTGGGACACCAACCCTGAGATCCCAAATCCACCAGGGAACCCCCCTGAGATCCCAAATCCTGGTGGGACACCAACCCTGAGATCCCAAACCCACCAGGGAACCCCCCTGAGATCCCAAATCCTGGTGGGACACCAACCCTGAGATCCCAAATCCACCAGGGAACCCCCCTGAGATCCCAAATCCACCAGGGAACCCCCCTGAGATCCCAAATCCTGGTGGGACACCCCCTGGGACACCCCTGGGACACCCTCAGACCCCAAAATCAGAGATCTTTGGTTTTTTTGGGTTCCCCTGAGGTTTTTTGGGTTCCTCCGATGTTTTTTGGGTTCCCAGGAGGTTTTTTGGGTTCCCCTGAGGTTTTTTGGGCTCCCCAGGAGGTTTTTTGGGTTTCTCAGAAGGTTCTTTGGGTTCCCCAGGAGATTTTTTGGGTTCCCCTGAGGTTCTTTGGGTTCCCCTGAGGTTCTTTGGGTTCCCCTGAGGTTTTTTGGGTTCCCCTGAGGTTTTTTGGGTTCCCCTGAGGTTTTTTGGGTTCCTCTGAGGTGTTTTGGGTTCCCAGGAGATTTTTTGGGTTCCCCTGAGGTTTTTTGGGTTCCCCTGATGTTTTTTGGGTTCCCCAGGAGGTTTTTTGGGTTCCCCAGGAGGTTTTTTGGGTTCCCCAGGAGATTTTTTGGGTTCCCAGGAGGTTTTTTGGGTTCCCAGGAGGTTTTTTGGGTTCCCAGGAGATTTTTTGGGTTCCCCAGGAGGTTTTTTGGGTTCCCCTGAGGTTTTTTGGGTTCCCTCTGAGATTTTTTGGGTTCCCCAGGAGGTTCTTTGGGTTCCCCCGATGTTTTCTGTTTTCCCCTGAGGTTTCTTGGGCACCCCTGAGGTTTTTTGGGTTCCCCAGGAGGTTTTTTGGGTTCCCCTGAGGTTTTCTGGGTTCCCCCAAGGTTTTTGGGGTTCCCCAGGAGGTTTTTTGGGTTCCTCAAGAGGTTTTTTGGGTTCCCCCGAGGTTTTTTGGGTTCCCCAGGAGATTTTTTGGGTTCCCAGGACATTTTTTGGGTTCCCCAGGAGGTTTTTTGGGTTCCCCAGGAGGTTTTTTGGGTTCCCCAGGAGGTTCTTTGGGTTCCCCCAATGTTTTCTGTTTTCCCCTGAGGTTTTTTGGTTTCCCCTGAGGTTTTTTGGGTTCCCAGGAGGTTTTTTGGCTTCTCAGGAGGTTTTTTGGTCTCCCCAGGAGGTTTTTTGGGTTTCCCAGGAAATTTTTTGGGTTCCCCTGAGATTCTTTGGGTTCCCCAGGAGGTTTTTTAGGTTCCCCTGAGGTTTTTTGGGTTCCCAGGAGATTTTTTGGGTTCCCCTGAGGTTTTTTGGGTTCCCTGAGGTTCTTTGGGTTCCCCTGAGGTTCTTTGGGTTCCCCAGGAGGTTTTTTGGGCTCCCCAGGAGGTTTTTTGGGTTCCCCTGAGATTTTTTGGGTTCCTCAGAAGGTTTTTTGGATTCCCCTGAGATTTTTTGGATTCCCCAGGAGATTTTTTGGGTTCCCCCGAGGTTTTTTGGGTTCCTCTGAGGTGTTTTGGGTTCCCAGGAGATTTTTTGGGTTCCCCTGAGGTTTTTTGGGTTCCCAGGAGGTTTTTTGGGTTCCCCTGAGATTTTTTGGGTTCCCCAGGAGATTCTTTGGGTTCCCCAGGAGGTTCTTTGGGTTCCCCCGAGGTTTTTTGGGTTCCCCTGAGGTTTTTTGGGTTCCCAGGAGGTTTTTTGGGTTCCCCTGAGATTTTTTGGGTTCCCCAGGAGATTCTTTGGGTTCCCCAGGAGGTTTTTTGGGTTCCCCTGAGGTTTTTTGGGTTCCCAGGAGGTTTTTTGGGTTCCTCCGATGTTTTTTTGGTTCCCCAGGAGATTTTTTGGGTTCCCCTGAGGTTCTTTGGGTTCCCCAGGAGGTTTTTTGGGTTCCTTTGAGTTTTTTTGGGTTCCCCTGAGGTTCTTTGGGTTCCCCAGGAGGTTTTTTGGGTTCCCCTGAGGTTTTTTGGGCTCCCCAGGAGGTTTTTTGGGTTCCTCAGAAGGTTTTTGGGTCCCCAGAAGGTTTTTTGGGTCCCCAGAAGGTTTTTTGGGTTCCCCAGGAGGTTTTTTGGGGTCTCCTCACCTTGGACTGGTTGTTTTTGAGGCGGTGAGCCTCGTCCACCACCAGGCAGGCCCAGCGGATGGAGCCCAGCGCGGCCTGGTCGATGGTGATGAGCTCGTAGGACGTGAGGAGCACGTGGAACTTCACCTGAGCCTCGCGCTGTGGGGGGCACCGGGGGGGGCTCAGAGGGGACCCCCTGAGCACACCTGGCACCCCAAAACATGGCAGGACCACGGAAGGTGGAAAAAATCCCACCCAGAACCACAAAATGTGGAAAAAATCCCACCCAGAACCCCAAAATGTGGAAAAAATCCCACCCAGAACCTCCCCAGAACCTCAAAATGTGGAAAAAATCCCACCCAGAACCACAGAACGTGGAAAAAATTCCATCCAGAATCACAAAATGTGGAAAAAATCCCACCCAGAACCTCCCCAGAACCCCAAAAGGTGGAAAAAATCCCACCCAGAACCACAAAATGTGGAGAAATTCCACCCAGAACCACAAAAATGGAAAAAATTCCATCCAGAACCTCAAAATGTTGAAAAAATTCCATCCAGAACCCCAAAATGTGGAAAAATTCAACCCAGAACCACAAAATGTGGAAAAATTCCATCCAGGACCCCAAAATGTGGAAAAATTCAACCCAGAACCACAAAATACGGAAAAAATTCCATCCAGAACCTCAAAATGTGGAAAAAATTCCATCCAGAACCCCAAAATGTGGAAAAAATTCCATCCAGAACCACAAAATATGGAAAAAATTCCATCCAGAACCACGAAATTTGGAGAAAAACCCATCCAGAACCTTCCCAGAACCACAAAATGTGGAAAAATTCCATCCAGAACCACAAAAATGGAAAAAATTCCATCCAGAACCTCGAAATGTGGAAGAAACCTGAGGTGACCCAAATGTCCAGGTGCCACCTCTCATCCCCAGGTGACCCAGGTGCCACCTCCCATTGTCCCTCAGGTGTCCAAGTGCCACCTCCCATTGTCCCCCACCTGTCCAGGTGCCACCTCTCATCCCCAAGGTGCCACCTCCCATTGTCACCCACCTGTCCAAGTGCCACCTCCCATTGTCCCTCACATGTCCCAGGTGCCACCTCTCATCCCCAGGTGACCCAGGTGCCACCTCCCATTGTCCCCCACCTGTCCAAGTGCCACCTCCTATTGTCCCCAAGGTGTCCAAGTGCCACCTCTCATCCCAAGGTGCCACCCCCCATTGTCCCCAAATGTCCAGGTGCCACCTCTCATTCCCAGGTGACCCTGGTGCCACCTCCTGTTGTCCCCCACCTGTCCTGTCCAGGTGCCACCCCCTTGTCTCCAAATGTCCAAGTGCCACCCCCACTGTCCCCCACCTGTCCAGGTGCCACCTCCCATTGTCCCCAAGGTGTCCAAGTGCCACCACCTCTCATCCCATGGTGCCACCTCCCATTGTCCCCCACCTGTCCAAGTGCCACCTCTCATCCCATGGTGCCACCTCCCGTTGTCCCCCACCTGTCCAAGTGCCACCTCCCATTGTCCCCCACCTGTCCAAGTGCCACCCCCCGTTGTCCCCAAGCTGTCCCCGAGGTGTCACCTTCATCTTGAAGGCCTTCTTGCCGCCCTTCATGGCGTTGTCGTCGAAGGAGAACTCGTTCTCGCGGATGATGGCGCGGCTGTCCTTGTCCCCGGTGTAGGTGACAACGTAAAACGCCGGCGCCCACATCTGGAACTCCCGCTCCCAGTTGATGATGGTGGAGAGCGGCGCGCTGACGAGGAACGGGCCCTTGGTGTGGCCCTGGGGGACACTGTGTCACTCTGGGGACACTGGGATGGCCTGGGGACACCCTGGGGACACCCTGGGGACACCCTGGGGACACCCTGGGGACACCCTGGGGACATCTGGAACTCCCGCTCCCAGTTGATGATGGTGGAGAGCGGCGCTGACGAGGAACGGGCCCTTGGTGTGGCCCTGGGGGACACTGTGTCACTCTGGGGACACTGGGATGGCCTGGGGACACCCTGGGGACACCCTGGGGGCACCCTGGGGACACTGAGTCACACTGTGTCACACCCTGGGGACACTGAGTCACACTGTGTTACACTGTGGGGACACCCTGGGGACACTGGGATGGCCTGGGGACACCCTGGGGACACCCTGGGGACACCCTGGGGACACCCTGGGGACACCCTGGGGACATCTGGAACTCCCGCTCCCAGTTGATGATGGTGGAGAGCGGCGCGCTGACGAGGAACGGGCCCTTGGTGTGGCCCTGGGGGACACTGTGTCACTCTGGGGACACTGGGACGGCCTGGGGACACCCTGGGGACACCCTGGGGACACCCTGGGGACACCCTGGGGACACTGAGTCACACTGAGTCACACCCTGGGGACACCCTGGGGACACCCTGGGGACACTGAGTCACACTGTGTCACACCCTGGGGACACTGAGTCACACTGTGTTACACTGTGGGGACACCCTGGGGACACTGAGTCACACTCTGGGGACACTGGGATGGCCTGGGGACACCCTGGGGACACCCTGGGGACACCCTGGGGACACCCTGGGGACACCCTGGGGACATCTGGAACTCCCGCTCCCAGTTGATGATGGTGGAGAGCGGCGCGCTGACGAGGAACGGGCCCTTGGTGTGGCCCTGGGGGACACTGTGTCACTCTGGGGACACTGGGATGGCCTGGGGACACCTTGGGGACACCCTGGGGACACCCTGGGGACACCCTGGGGACACCCTGGGGACACCCTGGGGACACTGAGTCACACTCTGGGGACACTGGGATGGCCTGGGGACAGCCTGGGGACACCCTGGGGACACTGAGTCACATCCTGGGGACACCCTGGGGACACTGGGGACACCCTGGGGACACCCTGGGGACATCTGGAACTCCCGCTCCCAGTTGATGATGGTGGAGAGCGGCGCGCTGACGAGGAACGGGCCCTTGGTGTGGCCCTGGGGGACACTGTGTCACTCTGGGGACATGGGGACACCCTGGGGACACCCTGGGGACACCCTGGGGACACCCTGGGGACATCTGGAACTCCCGCTCCCAGTTGATGATGGTGGAGAGCGGCGCTGACGAGGAACGGGCCCTTGGTGTGGCCCTGGGGGACACTGTGTCACTCTGGGGACATGGGGACACCCTGGGGACACCCTGGGGACACCCTGGGGACACTGAGTCACACCCTGGGGACACTGAGTCACACTGTGTTACAATCTGAGGACACCCTGGGGACACTGAGTCACACCCTGGGGGACACTGTGTCACTCTGGGGACACTGGGATGGCCTGGGGACACCTTGGGGACACCCTGGGGACACCCTGGGGACACTGAGTCACACTGTGTCACACCCTGGGGACACTGGGGACACCCTGGGGACACTGTGTCACTCTGGGGACACTGGGGACACCCTGGGGACACCCTGGGGACACCCTGGGGACACCCTGGGGACACTGAGTCACACTGTGTCACACTCTGGGGACACTGAGTCACACTGTGTTACACTGTGGGGACACCCTGGGGACACTGAGTCACACCCTGGGGACACTGAGTCACACCCTGGGGACACTGGGATGGTCTGGGGACACCCTGGGGACACCCTGGGGACACTGAGTCACACTGTGTCACACCCTGGGGACAGCCTGGGGACACCCTGGGGACACCCAAACCCCCCAGAGATGTCCCCAAACCCCTCAGAGATGTCCCCAACCCCCTCAGAGATGTCCCCAAACCCTCAGAGATGTCCCCAAACCCTCAGAGATGTCCCCAAGCCCCCAGAGATGTCCCCAAGCCCTCAGAGATGTCCCCAACCCCTCAGAGATGTCCCCAACCCCTCACCTCTTTGTATAACGAGTAGAGGAAGACGATGGTCTGGATGGTCTTGCCCAGACCCAGAGATGTCCCCAAGCCCTCAGAGATGTCCCCAAACCCCATGACAGCCCCATGGAGATGTCCCCAAGCCCCATGAAGATGTCCCCAAGCCCCTCAGAGATGTCCCCAAGCCCCTCAGAGATGTCCCCAAGCCCCCAGAGATGTCCCCAAACCCCTCAGAGATGTCCCCAACCCCCTGGGGATGTCCCCAAGCCCTCAGAGATGTCCCCAAGCCTCACCTCCTTGTACAAGGAGTAGAGGAAGACGATGGTCTGGATGGTCTTGCCCAGCCCCTCAGAGATGTCCCCAAGCCCCCAGAGATGTCCCCAAACCCCCTGGAGATGTCCCCAAACCCCAGGACAGCCCCATGGAGATGTCCCCAAACCCCTCAGAGATGTCCCCAAACCCCCTGGAGATGTCCCCAAACCCCTCAGAGATGTCCCCAAGCCCCACCTCTTTGTACAAGGAGTAGAGGAAGACGATGGTCTGGATGGTCTTGCCCAGCCCCAGAGATGTCCCCAAACCCCAGGACAGCCCCATGAGGATGTCCCCAAGCCCCATGAGATGTCCCCAAACCCCCTGGAGATGTCCCCAAACCCCCTGGAGATGTCCCCAACCCTCACCTCCTTGTACAGGGAGTAGAGGAAGACGATGGTCTGGATGGTCTTGCCCAGCCCCAGAGATGTCCCCAAACCCCCTGGAGATGTCCCCAAACCCCATGACAGCCCCATGGAGATGTCCCCAAGCCCTCAGAGATGTCCCCAAGCCCTCAGAGATGTCCCCAACCCCTCAGAGATGTCCCCAACCCTCACCTCCTTGTACAAGGAGTAGAGGAAGACGATGGTCTGGATGGTCTTGCCCAGCCCCAGAGATGTCCCCAACCCCTCAGAGATGTCCCCAAACCCCTCAGAGATGTCCCCAACCCCTCAGAGATGTCCCCAAGCCCCACCTCTTTGTATAACGAGTAGAGGAAGACGATGGTCTGGATGGTCTTGCCCAGCCCCAGAGATGTCCCCAACCCCTCAGAGATGTCCCCAAACCCCTCAGAGATGTCCCCAACCCCTCAGAGATGTCCCCAAGCCCTCACCTCTTTGTATAACGAGTAGAGGAAGACGATGGTCTGGATGGTCTTGCCCAGCCCCAGAGATGTCCCCAAACCCCAGGACAGCCCCATGGGGATGTCCCCAAACCCCTCAGAGATGTCCCCAAACCCCCTGGGGATGTCCCCAAACCCCCTGGGGATGTCCCCAAACCCCTCAGAGATGTCCCCAAACCCCTCAGAGATGTCCCCAACCCCTCAGAGATGTCCCCAACCCCTTAGAGATGTCCCCAAACCCCAGGACAGCCCCCTGGAGATGTCCCCAACCCCTCAGAGATGTCCCCAAACCCCCCGGAGATTTCCCCAACCTCACCTCTTTGTACAAGGAGTAGAGGAAGACGATGGTCTGGATGGTCTTGCCCAGCCCCAGAGATGTCCCCAACCCCTCAGAGATGTCCCCAAGCCCTCAGAGATGTCCCCAAGCCTCACCTCTTTGTACAACGAGTAGAGGAAGACGATGGTCTGGATGGTCTTGCCCAGCCCCAGAGATGTCCCCAAACACCCTGGGGATGTCCCCAAACCCCAGGACAGCCCCATGGAGATGTCCCCAAGCCCCTCAGAGATGTCCCCAACCCCTCAGAGATGTCCCCAAGCCCCACCTCTTTGTATAACGAGTAGAGGAAGACGATGGTCTGGATGGTCTTGCCCAGCCCCAGAGATGTCCCCAACCCCTCAGAGATGTCCCCAACCCCTCAGAGATGTCCCCAACCCCCCAGAGATGTCCCCAACCCTCACCTCCTAGTATAACGAGTAGAGGAAGACGATGGTCTGGATGGTCTTGCCCAGCCCCAGAGATGTCCCCAACCCCCTCAGAGATGTCCCCAAGCCCTCAGAGATGTCCCCAAGCCCCATGAGATGTCCCCAAACCCCAGGACAGCCCCATGGGGATGTCCCCAAACCCCTCAGAGATGTCCCCAAACCCCTCAGAGATGTCCCCAACCCCCCAGAGATGTCCCCAAACCCCCTGGAGATGTCCCCAACCCTCACCTCTTTGTATAACGAGTAGAGGAAGACGATGGTCTGGATGGTCTTGCCCAGCCCCAGAGATGTCCCCAAACCCCAGGACAGCCCCATGGAGATGTCCCCAAGCCCTCAGAGATGTCCCCAAACCCCTCAGAGATGTCCCCAAACCCCCTGGAGATGTCCCCAAGCCCCCAGAGATGTCCCCAAGCCCTCAGAGATGTCCCCAAACCCCCTGGAGATGTCCCCAAACCCCCAGAGATGTCCCCAACCCCTCAGAGATGTCCCCAAACCCCCTGGAGATGTCCCCAAACCCCCTGGAGATGTCCCCAAGCCTCACCTCTTTGTATAACGAGTAGAGGAAGACGATGGTCTGGATGGTCTTGCCCAGCCCCAGGGATGTCCCCAAACCCCTCAGAGATGTCCCCAACCCCTCAGAGATGTCCCCAAGCCCTCAGAGATGTCCCCAACCCTCACCTCCTTGTACAGGGAGTAGAGGAAGACGATGGTCTGGATGGTCTTGCCCAGCCCCAGAGATGTCCCCAACCCCTCAGAGATGTCCCCAAACCCCCTGGGGATGTCCCCAAACCCCAGGACAGCCCCATGGGGATGTCCCCAAGCCCCCAGAGATGTCCCCAAACCCCCTGGAGATGTCCCCAAGCCCCCAGAGATGTCCCCAAGCCCTCAGAGATGTCCCCAAGCCTCACCTCTTTGTATAACGAGTAGAGGAAGACGATGGTCTGGATGGTCTTGCCCAGCCCCAGAGATGTCCCCAAACCCCCCAGAGATGTCCCCAAGCCCTCAGAGATGTCCCCAAGCCCCATGAGATGTCCCCAAACCCCAGGACAGCCCCATGGGGATGTCCCCAAACCCCTCAGAGATGTCCCCAACCCCCCAGAGATGTCCCCAAACCCCCTGGAGATGTCCCCAAGCCTCACCTCTTTGTATAACGAGTAGAGGAAGACGATGGTCTGGATGGTCTTGCCCAGCCCCAGAGATGTCCCCAAACCCCAGGACAGCCCCATGGAGATGTCCCCAAGCCCTCAGAGATGTCCCCAAACCCCTCAGAGATGTCCCCAAGCCCTCAGAGATGTCCCCAAACCCCCTGGAGATGTCCCCAAGCCCCCAGAGATGTCCCCAAGCCCTCAGAGATGTCCCCAAACCCCCTGGAGATGTCCCCAAGCCCCACCTCTTTGTATAACGAGTAGAGGAAGACGATGGTCTGGATGGTCTTGCCCAGCCCCAGGGATGTCCCCAAACCCCTCAGAGATGTCCCCAACCCCTCAGAGATGTCCCCAACCCCTCAGAGATGTCCCCAAGCCCTCAGAGATGTCCCCAACCCTCACCTCCTTGTACAGGGAGTAGAGGAAGACGATGGTCTGGATGGTCTTGCCCAGCCCCAGAGATGTCCCCAAACCCCCCAGAGATGTCCCCAACCCCTCAGAGATGTCCCCAAGCCCTCAGAGATGTCCCCAAGCCCCATGAGATGTCCCCAAGCCCTCAGAGATGTCCCCAAACCCCAGGACAGCCCCATGGGGATGTCCCCAACCCCTCAGAGATGTCCCCAACCCCTCAGAGATGTCCCCAAGCCCCACCTCTTTGTACAAGGAGTAGAGGAAGACGATGGTCTGGATGGTCTTGCCCAGCCCCAGAGATGTCCCCAAACCCCCCAGAGATGTCCCCAACCCCTCAGAGATGTCCCCAAACCCCCGGACAGCCCCATGGAGATGTCCCAAACCCCCAGAGATGTCCCCAAGCCCTCACCTCTTTGTATAACGAGTAGAGGAAGACGATGGTCTGGATGGTCTTGCCCAGCCCCATCTCGTCGGCCAGGATGGTGTCGGTGCTCTGGGCCCACGAGAAGCGCAGCCAGTTCAGCCCCTCCAGCTGGTACAGGTGCAGCGTCCCCCCCGTGGCCGTGATGAAGCGTGGTTGGGTCTCATATTTCACCGTGGGCTAATAAATTAATAATTAATAATTAATAATTAATGATTAATTAAAAATTAATAACATATTTACCGATTAATAACTGTTTAATAGAGATTAATAATGGTCTAATATCCCCCGTGGCCGTGATGAACCTCGGCTGCGTCTCGTACTTCACCGTGGGCTAATAAATTAATAATTATTAATTAATAATTGATCATTAATTAAGAATTAATAGCATATTTATTAATTAATAACTGTTTAATAGACATTAATAATGGTCTAATAGCCCCCCGTGGCCGTGATGAACCTCGGCTGGGTCTCGTACTTCACCGTGGGCTAATAAATTAATAATTAATAATTAATAATTAATGATTAATTAAAAATTAATAACATATTTATTAATTAATGGACTCTAATAATGATTAATAATGGTCTAATAGCCCCCCGTGGCCGTGATGAACCTCGGCTGGGTCTCATACTTCACCGTGGGCTAATAAATTAATCATTAGTAATTAATAATTGATAATTAATTAAGAAATAATAGCGTATTTATTAATTAATAACTGTTTAATAGACATTAATAATGGTCTAATAGCCCCCCATGGCCGTGATGAAGCGCAGCTGCATCTCGTACTTCACCGTGGGCCACGGAATTGATGATTAATAATAAGTAATTAACAATTAACAATTAATTATTAGTAATTAGTAATTAATTAGTAATTAATAATTAGTAATTAATAGCTAATTATCAGCTCACGTCGTTGGTGGGGGAGTCCGGGGGCCCCTCCCCCGGCGTCTCCTTCTTCTTCTTCTTGTAACGACGCGGCTGCGCCGGGTCCTCGCCCATGAACACCTCCCTGGGGACATCGAGGGGACATCAGAGGGGACATCAGGGGGGACATCAGGGGGGACATTGGGGGACATTGGGGACATTGGGGACATTGAGGGGACATTGGGGGGATTGGGGACATTGGGGGACATTGGGGACATTGGGGACATTGGGGACAGTGGGGGGATTGGGGACATTGGGGACATTGAGGGGTTTGGGGACATTGGGGGGTTGGGGACATTGGGGACATTTGGGGACATTGAGGACATTGGGGACATTGGGGACACAGAGGACACGTGGGGACACAGAGGACATTGGGGACATTGGGGACATTGGGGACATTGGGGACATTGGGGACATCGGGGGAGACAGCGGGGACATGTCCTCTGTGTCCCCAAATGTCCCCAAAATGTCCCCAATGTACCCAAGGTCCTCAATGTCCTCAATGTCCCCAATGTCCCCAATGTCCCCAACCCCACCAATGTCCCCAAATGTCCCCGATATCCCCAAGGTCCTCAATGTCCCCAGTGTCCCCCAATGTCCCCAATGTCCTCAATGTCCTCTGTGTCCCCAAGGTCCCAAATGTCCCCAAATGTCCCCGATATCCCCAGTGTCCCCAGTGTCCCCAATGTCCCTTCAATGACCCCATGTCCTCAATGTCCCCACTCCCCTGGATGTCCCCAGTGTCCCCAGTTGTCCCCAGTGTCCCCCAGTGTCCCCAATGTCCCCAATCCCCCGGATGTCCCCAATGTCCCCAGTGTCCCCAGTGTCCCCGATCCCCTGGATGTCCCCAGTGTCCCCAGTGTCCCCCAGTGTCCCCAGTGTCCCCAGACCGGTGTTTCCAGTAGGCCAGCTTGTGCAGGTCGTAGTCGGGGATGGGCATCTCGTCCTCCAGGCCACCCCCAATGTCCCCAATGTCCCCGATCCCCCGGATGTCCCCAGTGTCCCCAGGTGTCCCCCAGTGTCCCCAGTGTCCCCCAGTGTCCCCCAGTGTCCCCAGTGTCCCCCAGGTGTCCCCAGTGTCCCCAGTGTCCCCAGACCGGTGTTTCCAGTAGGCCAGCTTGTGCAGGTCGTAGTCGGGGATGGGCATCTCATCCTCCAGGCCACCCCAATGTCCCCAATGTCCCCAATGTCCCCACTCCCCTGGATGTCCCCAATGTCCCCAGTGTCCCCAATGTCCCCCAGTGTCCCCCAGTGTCCCCCAGTGTCCCCCAGTGTCCCCAGTGTCCCCAGACCGGTGTTTCCAGTAGGCCAGCTTGTGCAGGTCGTAGTCGGGGATGGGCATCTCGTCCTCCAGGCCACCCCAATGTCCCCAATGTCCCCAATGTCCCCAATCCCCTGGATGCCCCCAATGTCCCCAATGTCCCCAGGTGTCCCCCAGTGTCCCCCAGTGTCCCCAGTGTCCCCAGACCGGTGTTTCCAGTAGGCCAGCTTGTGCAGGTCGTAGTCGGGGATGGGCATCTCGTCCTCCAGGCCACCCCCAATGTCCCCAATGTCCCCAATGTCCCCACTCCCCTGGATGTCCCCAGTGTCCCCCGGTGTCCCCAGTGTCCCCCAGTGTCCCCAGTGTCCCCAGTGTCCCCAGACCGGTGTTTCCAGTAGGCCAGCTTGTGCAGGTCGTAGTCGGGGATGGGCATCTCGTCCTCCAGGCCACCCCAATGTCCCCAATGTCCCCAATGTCCCCACTCCCCTGGATGTCCCCAATGTCCCCCAGTGTCCCCCAGTGTCCCCAATGTCCCCAGTGTCCCCCAGTGTCCCCAGTGTCCCCAGACCGGTGTTTCCAGTAGGCCAGCTTGTGCAGGTCGTAGTCGGGGATGGGCATCTCGTCCTCCAGGCCACCCCCAATGTCCCCAATGTCCCCAATGTCCCCACTCCCCTGGATGTCCCCAGTGTCCCCAATCCCCTGGATGTCCCCGATGTCCCCAGTGTCCCCAGTGTCCCCCAGTGTCCCCAGATGTCCCCAGTGTCCCCCAGTGTCCCCAATCCCCTGGATGTCCCCAGTGTCCCCAGTGTCCCCAGACCGGTGTTTCCAGTAGGCCAGCTTGTGCAGGTCGTAGTCGGGGATGGGCATCTCGTCCTCCAGGCCACCCCAATGTCCCCAATGTCCCCAATCCCCCGGATGTCCCCAATGTCCCCAGATGTCCCCCAGTGTCCCCAGTGTCCCCCAGTGTCCCCCAGTGTCCCCCAGTGTCCCCAGTGTCCCCAGACCGGTGTTTCCAGTAGGCCAGCTTGTGCAGGTCGTAGTCGGGGATGGGCATCTCGTCCTCCAGGCCACCCCCAATGTCCCCAGTGTCCCCAATGTCCCCAATCCCCCGGATGTCCCCAATGTCCCCAGGTGTCCCCCAGTGTCCCCAGTGTCCCCAGACCGGTGTTTCCAGTAGGCCAGCTTGTGCAGGTCGTAGTCGGGGATGGGCATCTCGTCCTCCTCCCAGGTGGCCTGGTCGTAGGGCAGGTCCCTCCACTTGACCAGGTAATGGTACTGTCCCTTGCGGTCCACGCTGCGAGGGGACAGAGTGTCACTGAGGGGACATTGGGGACATTGGGGACATCGGGGGGATTGGGGACATTGGGGACATTGGGGACATCGGGGACATTGGGGGGATTGGGGACATTGGGGATATTGGGGACATTGGGGACATCGGGGACATTGGGGACATTGGGGACATTGGGGGATGTGGGGACATTGGGGACATTGGGGGATAATGGTAATGGTACTGTCCCTTACGGTCCACGCTGCGAGGGGACAGAGTGTCACCGAGGGGACATCGGGGACAGCCAGGGGACATTGGGGACATTGGGGGGATTGGGGACATTGGGGGCATTGGGGACATGGGGGACACTGGGGACATTGGGGACATTGGGGGACATTGGGGACATTGGGGACATTGGGGACATTGGGGACATCAGGGACATTGGGGACACTGGGGACATTGGGGGACGTGGGGACAGTGGGAACCCCAGGGACATGGGGGTCCCCAGGAATTCAGGGATGTCCCGGGGATTTGGGGAGGGGTCCCTGAGGATTTGGGGGTGTCCCCAGGACCTGGGGGTGTCCCCAGGAATTTGTGGTGTCCCCAGGGATTTGGGGGGTCTGGGGTGGTCCTCAGGGATTTGGGGAGGGGTCCCTGAGGATTTTGGGGTGTCCCCAGGAACACAGGGGGGTCCCCAGGAGGATTTGAGGGTGGTACCCAGGGATTTGGGGTGGTACCCAGGGATTTGGGGGGTCTGGGGTGGTCCTCAGGGATTTGGGGAGGGGTCCCTGAGGATTTTGGGGTGTCCCCAGGAATTTGGGGTGTCCCCAGGAATTTGGGGGGGGTCCCCAGGAACTCAGGGATGTCCCGGGGATTTGGGGGAGTCCCTGAGGATTTGGGGGTGTCCCCAGGACTTTGGGGTGTCCCCAGGGATTTGGGGGGTCCGGGGTGGTCCCCAGGGATTCAGGGATGTCCCCCTGAGGATTTGGGGGTGTCCCCAGGAATTTGGGGTGTCCCCTGGGATTTGGGGGGTCCGGGGTGATCCCCAGGAACTCAGGGATGTCCCGGGGATTTGGGGAGGGGTCCCTGAGGATTTGGGGGTGTCCCCAGGAATTTGGGGTGGTACCCAGGGATTTGGGGGGGGGTCCTCAGGGATTCAGGGATGTCCCGGGGATTTGGGGAGGGGTCCCTGAGGATTTTGGGGTGTCCCCAGGAATTTGGGGTGTCCCCAGGGATTTGGGGGGGGGTCCCCAGCAATTCAGGGGGTCCCCAGGGATTTGGGGGGTCCAGGGTGGTCCTCAGGGATTCAGGGGTGTCCCCAGGAATTCAGGGGTGTCCCCAGGATTTTGGGGGTGTCCCCAGGACTTTGGGGTGCCCCCACCTGTGGTTGATGATGCGGTGCACCGTCATCCACTCGGGTTTGATGCCGTAGCGGTAGAAGCGCTCCTCCATCCCCCCAAAAAGGGGGTCCCCCCCTGCCCCCCTCTTCTCGCTCTTGGGGTCGTCGTCCCCGGAGCCGTAATCCAGGGGAGGGGGCTCGTCCATGTCGTTCTTGCGCTGGTAGTTCCGGTACATCACCAGGTGGAAGATCTCCAGCTGCACCCCAAAACACAGGAGACACCCCAAAAGTTAGAGGGGACACCCCAGAGTTAGAGGGGAGCACCCCAAAGTTAGAGAGGGAACCCCAGAGTTAGAGGGGGAACCCCAAAGTTAAAGGGGGAACCCCCAGAGTTAAAAGGAGAATCCCAAAGTTACAAGGAATCACCCCAAAATTAAAGAGAGCATCCCAAAGTTAAAGGAAATCACCCTAAAATTAAAGGAAATCACCCCAAAATTAAAGGAAATCACCCCCAAGGTTAGAGGGGGAACCCCAAAATTAGAGGAAATCACCCCCAAATTAAAGGGGACACCCCAAAGTTAAAGGGGGAACCCCCAGAGTTAAAAGGAGAATCCCAAAGTTACAAGGAATCACCCCAAAATTAAAGAGAGCATCCCAAAGTTAAAGGAAATCACCCTAAAATTAAAGGGAATCACCCCAAAATCAGAGGGAATTACCCCAAAATTAAAGGAAATCAGCCTGAAATTAAAGGAAATCACCCCAAAATTAAAGGGAATCACCCCAAAGTTAAAGGGGGAACCCCAAAATTAAAGAGAGCATCCCAAAGTTAAAGGGGAGAGTCCCAAAATCAGAGGAAATTACCCCAAAAATTAATGGAAATTACCCCAAAAATTAATGGAAATTACCCCAAAATTAAAGGGAATCACCCCAAAATTAAAGGAAATTACCCCAAAATTAATGGAAATTACCCCAAAATTAAAGGGAATCACCCCAAAATTAATGGAAATTACCCCAAAATTAAAGGGAATCACCCCAAAATTAAAGGGAATCACCCCAAAATTAATGGAAATCACCCCAAAGTTAAAGGAAATCACCCCAAAATTAGAGGGGAGCACCTCAAAGTTGAGCCCCCCCAGATTTTGGGGTATTTCCTCAGGTTTTTGGGATTATTTTTAGGTCATTTTGGGGGAATTTTGGGGTAATTTTTGGGGTTATTTTTGGGTTATTTTGGGGTAATTTTGGGTTGTTTTGGGGTAATTTTGGGTTGTTTTGGGGTAATTTTGGGTTATTTTGGGGTCATTTTGGGGTCATTTTGGGGTAAATTTGGGTTATTTTGGGGGATATTTTGGGGTAATTTTGGGGTTATTTTTGGGGTTAATTTTGGGGTTATTTTTGGAGTTATTTTTGGGGTAATTTTGGGGTAATTTTGGGGTAATTTTGGGTTATTTTGGGGTAATTTTGGGTTATTTTGGGGTAATTTTGGGGTAATTTTAGGGTTATTTTTGGGGTAAGTTTGGGTTATTTTTGAGGTTAATTTTGGGGTAATTTTGGGTTATTTTGGGGTAATTTTGGGGTAATTTTGGGGTTATTTTTGGGTAATTTTTGGTGTTAATTTGGGATCATTTTGGGGTTGATTTTGGGGTTATTTTTGGGATTATTTTGGGTTATTTTTGGTTTATTTTTGGAGTTATTCTTGTGATTATTTTGGGATTATTTCGGGGTAATTTTGGGGTTAATTTTGGGGTTATTTGGGGTAATTTTGGGGGTTATTTTTTGGTTAATTTTGGGTTATTTTTGGGATTAATTTTGGGTTTTTTGGGGATATTTTGAGATTATTTTGAGGTTATTTTGGGGGTTATTTTGGGGTAATTTGGAGTTATTTTGGGTTATTTTGGGGTCATTTTGGGCTTATTTTTGGGGTTAATTTTGGGTTTTTTGGGGGTAATTTGGGGTAATTTTTGGGGTTATTTCTGGGGTTAATTTTGGGTTTTTTGGGTTATTTTTGAGTTATTTTTGGGGTTATTCTGGGGTAATTTTGGGTTTTTCTTAGGGTAATTTGGGGTTATTTCTGGGGTAATTTGGGGTTGATTTTGGGGTTAATTTGGGTGTTTTTGGGGCCGTACCTGCAGCTCTTTGATCCAGGAGCAGTGCCAGTAGGACAGCCCCACCCACTTGACGAAGAACTCTCGCTCCGATCGTCCCTGCAGGGCCTGGGGGGGCCCCTCCTGGGCTTGGGGGGTCCCCGGGGGGGCCACGGGGGCGGGGGGCTCCCCCCAACGCCAGTAGAGGATCTTCTGCACCCTCCCCTTCAGCACCGGGCACTGCGGGGACAGCAGGGGACATTTGGGGACATTGGGGACATTGGGGGGATTGGGGACATTGGGGACATTGGGGGACATTGGGGACATTGGGGGGTTTGGGGAAATTGGGGGGATTGGGGACATTGGGGGGATTGGGGACATTGGGGACATTTGGGGGACTGGGGGGATTTGGGACATTGGGGGGATTGGGGGGACATTGGGGACATTTGGGGACATTGGGGACATTGGGGACATTGGGAACATTTGGGGACATTGGGGACATTGGGGACATTGGGGAATTGGGGGGGATTGGGGACATTGAGGGGACATTGGGGACATTGGGGACATTTGGGGACATTGGGGACATTGGGGGGATTGGGGGACAATGGGGGGATTGGGGACATTGGGGACATTGGGGACATTTGGGGACATTTGAGGACATTTGGGGACATTGGGGACATTGGGGGGATTGGGGACATTGGGGACATTGGGGGGATTTGGGAACAAGTGTCCCCAATGTCCCCAGGGTGTCCCCAGGGTGTCCCCAGAGTGTCCCCAAGGTGTCCCCAATGTCCCCAGGGTGTCCCAAACGTCCCCAAGGTGTCCCCAGGGTGTCCCAAATGTCCCCAAGGTGTCCCCAGGGGGACCTCGGGCAGGGGCGGGTTGAGGCAGTGGATGTGGTAGGAGGACACGCAGTGTCCCCAATGTCCCCAGGGTGTCCCCAATGTCCCCAAGGTGTCCCCAGGTGTCCCCAGGGTGTCCCCACGCACCGTGCAGCGGGGACAGAGCCACTCCCCGTTGGGGACCTCGGGCAGGGGCGGGTTGAGGCAGTGGATGTGGTAGGAGGACACGCAGTGTCCCCAGGGTGTCCCCATGTCCCCAGGGTGTCCCCAATGTCCCCAGGGTGTCCCCAGGGTGTCCCCAGGGTGTCCCAAATGTCCCCAAGGTGTCCCCAGGTGGACCTCGGGCAGGGGCGGGTTGAGGCAGTGGATGTGGTAGGAGGACACGCAGCGTCCCCATGTCCCCAGGGTGTCCCCAGGGTGTCCCCAGGGTGTCCCCAGGGTGTCCCCAATGTCCCCAGGGTGTCCCCAGGGTGTCCCCACGCACCGTGCAGCGGGGACAGAGCCACTCCCCGTTGGGGACCTCGGGCAGGGGCGGGTTGAGGCAGTGGATGTGGTAGGAGGACACGCAGTGTCCCCATGTCCCCAATGTCCCCAGGGTGTCCCCAAGGTGTCCCCAGGGTGTCCCCAGGGTGTCCCCACGCACCGTGCAGCGGGGACAGAGCCACTCCCCGTTGGGGACCTCGGGCAGGGGCGGGTTGAGGCAGTGGATGTGGTAGGAGGACACGCAGTGTCCCCAATGTCCCCAGGGTGTCCCCAATGTCCCCAGGGTGTCCCCAATGTCCCCAGGGTGTCCCCAGGGTGTCCCCAGGGTGTCCCCAGGGTGTCCCCAATGTCCCCAGGGTGTCCCCAGGGTGTCCCCACGCACCGTGCAGCGGGGACAGAGCCACTCCCCGTTGGGGACCTCGGGCAGGGGCGGGTTGAGGCAGTGGATGTGGTAGGAGGACACGGAGTGTCCCCATGTCCCCAAGGTGTCCCCAGGGTGTCCCCAATGTCCCCAGGGTGTCCCCAGGGTGTCCCCAGGGTGTCCCCAATGTCCCCAGGGTGTCCCCAGGGTGTCCCCACGCACCGTGCAGCGGGGACAGAGCCACTCCCCGTTGGGGACCTCGGGCAGGGGCGGGTTGAGGCAGTGGATGTGGTAGGAGGACACGCAGGCGTCGCAGCACAGCAGTTCCCCGCCGTCCTTGCACACCCGGCAATATTCCATGTGGTCGTCTTCCTCCTCCTTCTCACCCTCCTCCTCCTCCTCTTCCTCCTCCTCCTCCTCCTCCTTGGCCTCCCACTGAACGCCTTCCTTCTCCTGGGGAGGGAGAGAGGGGTCACGAGGAGATGGGACAACCCAGGAATGATCCTGGGGGCACAAAGTGACACAAAAGTGACACAAAAGTGACACAAAAATGACCCAAAAGTGATCCTGGGGGCACAAAGTGACCCAAAAGTGACCCAAAAATGATCCTGGGGGCACAAAGTGACACAAAAGTGACACAAAAGTGACCCAAAAATGACCCAAAAATGATCCTGGGGACCACAAAGTGACCCAAAAGTGACCCAAAAGTGACCCAAAAGTGACCCAAAAATGATCCTGGGGACCACAAAGTGACCCAAAAATGACCCCAAACTGACCTAAAAATGAACCAAAAATGACCCAAAACTGACCCAAAAATGACCCTGGGGACACAAAGTGACCCAAAAGTGACACAAAAGTGACCCAAAAGTGATCCTGGGGACCACAAAGTGACCCAAAAGTGACCCAAAAGTGACCCAAAAATGACCCAAAAGTGACACAAAAATGACCCTGGGGACCACAAAGTGACCCAAAAATGACACAAAAATGACCCAAAAGTGACCTAAAAATGAACCAAAAATGACCCAAAACTGGCCCAGAAATGACCAAAACTGGCCCAAAACTGACCCAAAACTGACCCAAAGATGACCCTGGGACACCCAAAACTGACCCTGGGGAGCACAAAGTGACCCAAAACTGACCCTGGGGACACAAAGTGACCCAAAACTGACCCTGGGGACACAAAGTGACCCAAAACTGACCCTGGAGATCCCAAAACTGACCCAAAACTGACCCAAAACTGACCCTGGAGATCCCAAAGTGACCCAAAAGTGACCCTGGAGATCCCAAAACTGACCCAAAACTGACCCAAAACTGACCCAAAAATGACCCTGGGGACACCCAAAGTGCCAGGAAATGGACCCAAGGGAGTCCTGGGACGTCCCCAGTGCCCCCCAGTGCCCCCAAACCCCATCCCAGTGACCCCAAACCCCATCCCAGTGACCCCAAACCCCATCCCAGTGACTCCCAGTGACTCCCAGTGACTCCCAGTGCTCCCAGTGCCCCCAAACCCCATCCCAGTGACTCCAAACCCCATCCCAGTGCCCCCAAACCCCATCCCAGTGACCCCAAACCCCATCCCAGTCACCCCAAACCCCATCCCAGTGACTCCCAGTGACTCCCAGTGACTCCCAGTGACCCCAAACCCCATCCCAGTGACTCCCAGTGCCCTCCCAGTGCTCCCAGTACCCCCAGCCCCCCAAACTCACGCAGTGGGGGCAGCTCCAGCGCCCCTCAGGGGTGTGGTCCAGTGCCCCCAAACCCCATCCCAGTGACCCCAAACCCCATCCCAGTGACTTCCAGTGCCCCCCAGTGACTCCCAGTGACTCCCAGTGCTCCCAGTTCCCCCAAACCCCAAACTCACGCAGTGGGGGCAGCTCCAGCGGCCCTCAGGTGCCCGGTCCAGCTCGGGGTCCAGGCACACCAGTGCCCCCAAACCCCATCCCAGTGACCCCAAACCCCATCCCAGTGACTCCCAGTGCCCTCCCAGTGACTCCCAGTGCCCCCAGTACCCCCAAACCCCAAACTCACGCAGTGGGGGCAGCTCCAGCGGCCCTCAGGTGCCCGGTCCAGCTCGGGGTCCAGGCACACCAGTGACCCCAGTGACCCCAAACCCCATCCCAGTGACCCCAAACCCCATCCCAGTGACTCCCAGTGACTCCCAGTGACTCCCAGTGCTCCCAGTACCCCCCAGCCCCCCGACTCACACAGTGGGGGCAGCTCCAGCGGCCCTCAGGGGCCCGGTCCAGCTCAGGGTCCAGGCACACCAGTGACCCCAAACCCCATCCCAGTCACCCCAAACCCCATCCCAGTGACTCCCAGTGACTCCCAGTGACTCCCAGTGCTCCCAGTACCCCCAAACCCCAAACTCACGCAGTGGGGGCAGCTCCAGCGCCCCTCAGGGGCCCGGTCCAGCTCGGGGTCCAGGCACACCAGTGACCCCAGTGACCCCCAAACCCCATCCCAGTGACCCCAAACCCCATCCCAGTGACTCCCAGTGACTCCCAGTGACTCCCAGTGCTCCCAGTACCCCCAGCCCCCCTGACTCACGCAGTGGGGGCAGCTCCAGCGGCCCTCAGGGGCGTGGTCCAGTGCCCCCAAACCCCATCCCAGTGACCCCAAACCCCATCCCAGTGACCCCAAACCCCATCCCAGTGACCCCAAATCCCATCCCAGTGACTCCCAGTGACTCCCAGTGCTCCCAGTACCCCCAGCCCCCCAAACTCACGCAGTGGGGGCAGCTCCAGTGGCCCTCAGGTGCCCGGTCCAGCTCGGGGTCCAGGCACACCAGTGACCCCAGTGACCCCAAACCCCATCCCAGTGACCCCAAACCCCATCCCAGTGACTCCCAGTGCCCTCCCAGTGACTCCCAGTGCTCCCAGTACCCCCAAACCCCCAAACTCACGCAGTGGGGGCAGCTCCAGCGCCCCTCAGGGGTGTGGTCCAGTGCCCCCAAACCCCATCCCAGTCACCCCAAACCCCATCCCAGTGACTCCCAGTGACTCCCAGTGCCCTCCCAGTGACTCCCAGTGTCCCCCAGTGACTCCCAGTGCTCCCAGTACCCCCAAACCCCAAACTCACACAGTGGGGGCAGCTCCAGCGGCCCTCAGGGGCGTGGTCCGGTGCCCCCAAACCCCATCCCAGTGACCCCAAACCCCATCCCAGTGACTCCCAGTGACTCCCAGTGACTCCCAGTGACTCCCAGTGCCCTCCCAGTGACTCCCAGTGCTCCCAGTACCCCCCAGCCCCCCGACTCACGCAGTGGGGGCAGCTCCAGCGGCCCTCAGGTGCCCGGTCCAGCTCGGGGTCCAGGCACACCAGTGACCCCAGTGCCCCCAAACCCCATCCCAGTGACCCCAAACCCCATCCCAGTGCCCTCCCAGTGACTCCCAGTGCTCCCAGTTCCCCCAAACCCCAAACTCACACAGTGGGGGCAGCTCCAGCGGCCCTCAGGTGCCCGGTCCAGCTCGGGGTCCAGGCACACCAGGTGATAGGCTCGGGGACAGGTGTCACACAGGATGATCTCCCCGCCCTGCTGGCACACCTCGCAGTAGTCCTGGTGGTCGGTCTCGTAGCCATCACCTTCCTCCTCGGGACCTGGGCCTGGGGACATCGTTGGGGACATTGGGGACAGCAGGGGACATTGGGGACATTGGGGGGATTGAGGACATTGGGGACATTGGGGACATTGAGGGGATTGGGGACATTGGGGACATTGAGGGGATTGGGGACATTGGGGGGATTGGGGACATTGGGAGGATTGGGGACATTGGGGACATTGGGGACACTGGGGACATTGGGGACATTGGGGTCACCAGGGGGTCACCATGGGGACAGGGGGACACTGGGGACACTGGGGATGGGGACATTAGGGACCGGGGGACCCTGGGGATGGGGACAGGACTGGGGACACCAGGGACAGATTTGGGACACTTGGGGACACTTGGGGACACTTGGGGACACTCAGGGGACACTTGGGGACACTTGGGGACACTTGGGGACACTCAGGGACACTTGGGGACACTCAGGGACACTCGGGGACACTTGGGGACACTTGGGGACACTTGGGGACACTTGGGGACACTCAGGGACACTTGGGGACACTTGGGGACACTCACCCTTCTTCTTCTTGCGCCCGGGGCGGCCCCGTTTGAGTTTCTTGAGGCGCGTGCTGGGGTCGGGGCGGGGGGCGGCCCCCAAAACCCCCCCGGGGCTCTCGGCCTCCGACTCCTCCTCAGCCTCACCGGCGTCCTCGCTCTGCACGGGGACATCGGGGACATTGGGGACATTGGGGACATTGGGGACATTGGGGACATTGAGGGGACATTGGGGGGATTGGGGACATCGGGGGGATTGGGGACATTGGGGACATTGGGGACATTGGGGACATTGAGGGGACATTGGGGGGACATTGGGGACAGTGGGGGGATTGGGGACATTGGGGACATTGGGGACATTGGGGACATTGGGGACATTGGGGGGACATTGGGGGGACATTGGGGACATTGAGGACATTTGGGGACATTGGGGACATTGGGGACATTGGGGGGACATTGGGGACATTGGGGACATTGGGGGGATTGGGGGGGATTGGGGACATTGGGGGGATTGGGGACATTGAGGACATTTGGGGACATTGGGGACATTGGGGACATTGAGGGGTTTGGGGACATTGGGGGGTTGGGGACATTGGGGACATTGGGGACATTGGGGACATTGGGGGACATTGGGGACATTGGGGACATCGGGGACATTGGGGACATTGGGGACATTGGGGACATTGGGGACATTGGGGGGATTGGGGACATCGGGGACATTGAGGGGACATTGGGGACAGGAGGTGACCACCAGGGGACATCAAGGCCAAGTGTCCCACACCATGTGCCCGTCCTCAGTGTCCCTGTCCCCAAATGTCCCCAATGTCCCCAATGTCCCCAATGTTCCCAATCCCCCCAATGTCCCCAAATGTCCCCAATGTCCCCAATGTCCCCAAATGTCCCCAATCCCCCCAATGTCCCCAATGTCCCCAATGTCCCCCAATCCCCCCCAATCCCCCCAATGTCCCCAATGTCCCCAATGTCCCCAATCCCCCCAATGTCCCCAATGTCCCCAATCCCCCCGATGTCCCCAATCCCCCCAATGTCCCCAAATGTCCCCAATGTCCCCAAATGTCCCCAAATGTCCCCAGCACTCACCGAGCTGCTTTTCTTGCGTTTTCCCCCCAGCACCCCCAGTTTGATCTTGAGCGGCGCCATCTTCCTGCCCTTCATCTTCCTCTTCAGCTCGGGCACCCGCGGGCTCTTACTGCGCTTCTTGTGCCCGGGACCTGCGGGAGAAGGGCTCAGTGACCCCAAAATCCACCCTGGGACCCCCAAAATCAGCCCTGGGACCCCCAAAAACCCCCAAAGTGACCCCAAAATCCACCCCTGGGACCCCTCCTCAGCTCGGGCACCCGCGGGCTCTCACTGCGCTTCTTGTGCCCGGGACCTGCGGGAAAAGGGCTCAGTGACCCCAAAATCCATCCTGGGACCCCCAAAATCCACCTCAGGCACCCCAAAAACCCCCACAGGGACCCCAAAATCCACCCTGGGACCCCCAAACCACCCCAGTGACCCCCAAAATCCACCTCAGGGACCCTTAAACCCCCCCAGGGACCCCCAAACCCCCCCAACGACCCCCAACCACCCCAGTGACCCCTCCAGTGACCCCCAAACCCCTCAAACCACCCCCAAACTGCCCCAAAAGAACAACCCCAGGACCCCCCAAACCCCCCCAAAAAGCCCCCCCAGGACCCCCCAAACCCCCCAAAAAGCCACCCCAGGACCCCCCGAGCCCCCCAAACCACCCCCAAACCCCCCCAAAAATCCACCCCAAGCCCCCCAAGCCCCCCCAAAAAGCCACCCCAGGACCCCCCAAGCCCCCCAATCACCCCCAAACCCTTCCAGTGACCCCCCAAACCCCCCAAAAAGCCACCCCAGGACCCCCCAAGCCCCCCAAACCCCCCCAAAGACACCCCAGGACCCCCCAAGTCCCCAAACCACCCCCAAACCCCCCCAAAAATCCACCCCAAGCCCCCCAAACCCCCCAAAAAGCCACCCCAGGACCCCCCAAGCCCCCCAAACCCCCCCAAAAAGCCACCCCAGGACCCCCCAAGCCCCCCAAACCCCCCCAAACCACCCCAAAAAGCCTCCCCAGGACCCCCAAACCCCCCCAAACCCCCCCAAAAAGCCCCCCCAGGACCCCCCAAACCCCCCCAAAAAGACACCCCAAGCCCCCCAAACCCCCCAAACCACCCCCAAACCCCCCCAAAAAGCCACCCCAGGACCCCCCAAGCCCCCCAAACCCCCCCAAAAAGCCACCCCAGGACCCCCCAAACCCCCCCAAAAATCCACCCCAGGACCCCCCAACCCCTCCAGACCCCCCCAAAAAGCCACCCCAGGACCCCCAAACCCCCCCAAACCCCCCCAAAAATCCACCCAGGAACCCCCAAGCCCCCCAAACCACCCCGAAACCCCCCCAAAAATCCACCCCAGGACCCCCCAAACCCCCCCAACCACCCCCAAAAAGCCCCCCCCAGGACCCCCCAAGCCCCCCCAAACCCCCCCAAAAAGCCACCTCAGGATCCCCCAAACCACCCCAAACCACCCCAAACCCCCCCAAAAAGCCACCCCAGGACCCCCCAGCCCCCCCAACCACCCCCCAAACCCCCCCAAAAATCCACCCAGGAACCCCCAAGCCCCCCAAAACCCCCCCAAAAATCCACCCCAGGACCCCCCAAGCTCCCCAAACCCCCCCAAACCCCCCCAACCACCCCCCAAACCCCCCAAAAAGCCACCTCAGGACCCCCCAAACCCCCCCAACCACCCCCAAAAAGCCCCCCCCAGGACCCCCCAAGCCCCCCAAACCCCCCCAAACCCCCCCAAAAATCCACCCAGGACCCCCCAACCCCCCCAAACCCCCCCAACAAGCCCCCCCAGGACCCCCCAAGCCCCCCAAACCCCCCCAAAAAGCCCCCCCAGGACCCCCCAAGCCCCCCAAACCCCCCCAACAAGCCCCCCCAGGACCCCCCAAGCCCCCCAATCACCCCCAAACCCTTCCAGTGACCCCCCAAACCCCCCAAAAAGCCACCCCAGGACCCCCCAAGCCCCCCAAACCCCCCCAAAAAGCCACCCCAGGACCCCCCAAGCCCCCCAAACCACCCCCAAACCCCCCAAAAAGCCCCCCCAGGACCCCCCAAGCCCCCCCAAACCACCCCCAAACCCCCCAAAAAGCCCCCCCAGGACCCCCCAAACCACCCCAAAAAGCCCCCCCAGGACCCCCCAAACCCCCCAAACCCCCCCAAAAAGCCTCCCCAGGACCCCCAAACCCCCCCAAAAAGCCACCCCAGGACCCCCCAAACCCCCCCAAAAAGACACCCCAAGCCCCCCAAACCCCCCAAACCACCCCCAAACCCCCCCAAAAAGCCCCCCCAGGACCCCCCAAGCCCCACCTTTCCCCTCCTTGGTCTTGGCCTTGCGCAGGGGAGGGGGCGGCGCCTCGGGGGCCACGGCGGCCACGGCTGCCGACACCTGCTCGGCCACGGCGGCCGCTGCGGCCGCTGCCGCCGCAGCCACGGCGGCCGCCGAGCCCTTGAAGGGGTTGTTGGCGCTGAACTCCCTCCACTTGGCCCCCAGGATGGTCATCATCTTGGACATGGGGATTTTGGGGTTCTTCTTGGCGATCAGGGGCCTGGGGGAAATGAGTCTGGGGTCATTTGGGGTCCTGGGATCATCCTGGGGTCACTTGGGATCATCCTGGGGTCATTTGGGATCATCCTGGGGTCACTTGGGGGGTCCTGGGATCATCCTGGGGTCATTTGGGACCATCCTGGGGTCACTCAGAGTTCCTGGGGTCACTCAGGATGGGTCTGGGGTCATTTGGGATCATCCTGGGGTCATTTGAGGGGTCCTGGGGTCACTCTCAGGGGTCCTGGGGTCACTCAGGATGGGTCTGGGGTCACTCAGGATGGGTCTGGGGTCACTCAGGATGGGTCTGGGGGCCCCCAGGATGGTCATCATCTTGGACATGGGGATTTTGGGGTTCTTCTTGGCGATCAGGGGCCTGGGGAGAGCCAGGAAATGGGGCTGGGGTCATTTGGGGGGTCCTGGGCTCATTTGGGGGGGTCCTGGGGTCATCCTGGGGTCATTTGGGACCATCCTGGGGTCACTCAGGATGGGTCTGGGGTCACTCAGGATGGGTCTGGGGGCCCCCAGGATGGTCATCATCTTGGACATGGGGATTTTGGGGTTCTTCTTGGCGATCAGGGGCCTGGGGGGACAGGGGGAAATGGGGCTGGGGTCACTCAGAATCATCCTGGGGTCACTCAGGGGTCCTGGGATCATCCTGGGGTCATTTGGGACCATCCTGGGGTCACTCAGGGGTCCTGGGATCATCCTGGGGTCATTTGGGACCATCCTGGGGTCACTCTCAGGGTTCCTGGGGTCACTCTGGGATCATCCTGGGGTCACTCAGGATGGATCTGGGGTCATTTGGGATCATCCTGGGGTCACTCTGGGATCATCCTGGGGTCACTTGGGGGTTCTGGGATGGGTCTGGGGTCACTCTCAGGGTTCCTGGGGTCACTCTGGGATCATCCTGGGGTCACTTGGGGGTCCTGGGGTCACTCAGGACGGGTCTGGGGTCATTTGGGACCATCCTGGGGTCACTCAGGACCATCCTGGGGCCACTCAGGACCCTCCAAGCATTTCTGTGTGTGTCCCCACCCAGGACCCTCAGGACCCCCAAAACACCCCCAGGGACCCCCCAAACACCCCCAGGGACCCCCCAAACCCCCCCAGGGACCCCCAGGGACCCCCAAACACCCCCAGGGACCCCCAAACCCCCCCAGGGACCCCCAGACACCCCCCCAGGACCCCCCAAACACCCCCAGGGACCCCCAAAACCCCCCAGGGACCCCCCCAGGGACCCCAGCCCCACCTCATGAACTGGCTGAAGGCTTTGTAGTTGGTGAGGGTGTGATAATCCTCCTCGGTGAAGACGTGATCCACGTCCTCCAGGACCCCCCAAACACCCCCCAAACACCCCCAGGGACCCCCAAACACCCCCAGGGACCCCCCAAACACCCCCAGGGACCCCCAGGGACCCCAGCCCCACCTCATGAACTGGCTGAAGGCTTTGTAGTTGGTGAGGGTGTGATAATCCTCCTCGGTGAAGACGTGATCCACGTCCTCCAGCCCCCAGGCCCCCAGGAGCTGCGCCGAGGATTTCTGCTCCACAGCCTGGGAGGGGACATTGGGGACATTGGGGACATCATTGGGGACATTGGGGACATTGGGGACATTGGGGACATTGAGGACATTGAGGGGGATTGGGGACATTGGGGACATTGGGGATAGTGGGGACATTGGGGGGATTGGGGACATTGGGGACATTGGGGACATTGGGGACATTGGGGACATTGAGGACATTGAGGGGGATTGGGGACATTGGGGACATTGGGGATAGTGGGGACATTGGGGACATTGGGGACATTGGGGACATTGGGGACATTGGGGACATTGGGGACACTGGGGACATTGGGGACATTGGGGAAATTGGGGACATTGGGGACATTGGGGACATTGGGGACATTGGGGACATGACCTTTCTGACCCCCCAAATCTCCTCACCTTCACCTTCTGCCCCCCAAATCTCCTCACCTTCACCTTCTGCCCCCCAAATCTCCTCACCTTCACCTTCTGACCCCCCAAATCTCCTCACCTTCACCTTCTGCCCCCCCAAATCTCCTCACCTTCACCTTCTGACCCCCCAAATCTCCTCACCTTGACCTTTCTGACCCCCAAATCTCCTCACCTTCACCTTCTGACCCCCAAATCTCCTCACCTTCACCTTCTGCCCCCCCAAATCTCCTCACCTTCACCTTCTGACCCCCAAAATCCTCACCTTCACCTTCTGCCCCCCAAATCTCCTCACCTTCACCTTCTGACCCCCCAAATCTCCTCACTGCCCCCCAAAATCCTCATCTTGACCTTTCTGACCCCCAAAATCTCCTCACCTTCACCTTCTGACCCCCAAATCTCCTCACCTTGACCTTTCTGACCCCCAAATCTCCTCACTGCCCCCCAAAATCCTCACCTTCACCTTCTGCCCCCCCAAATCTCCTCACTTTGACCTTTCTGACCCCCAAAATCCTCACCTTCATCTTCTGACCCCCCAAATCTCCTCACTGTCCCCCCAAATCTCCTCACCTTCACCTTCTGACCCCCCAAAATCCTCACCTTCACCTTCTGACCCCCAAATCTCCTCACCTTCACCTTCTGCCCCCCCAAATCTCCTCACCTTCACCTTCTGACCCCCCAAATCCTCATCTTCACCTTCTGACCCCCCAAAATCTCCTCACCTTCACCTTCTGACCCCCAAATCTCCTCACCTTGACCTTTCTGACCCCCAAATCTCCTCACTGCCCCCCAAAATCCTCACCTTCACCTTCTGCCCCCCCAAATCTCCTCACTTTGACCTTTCTGACCCCCAAAATCCTCACCTTCATCTTCTGACCCCCCAAATCTCCTCACTGTCCCCCCAAATCTCCTCACCTTCACCTTCTGACCCCCCAAAATCCTCACCTTCACCTTCTGACCCCCAAATCTCCTCACCTTCACCTTCTGCCCCCCCAAATCTCCTCACCTTCACCTTCTGACCCCCCAAATCCTCATCTTCACCTTCTGACCCCCCAAAATCTCCTCACCTTCACCTTCTGCCCCCCAAATCTCCTCACCTTCACCTTCTGCCCCCCAAATCCTCACCTTCACCTTCTGACCCCCAAAATCCTCACCTTGATCTTTCTGTCCCCCCAAAATCTCCTCACCTTCACCTTCTGACCCCCAAAATCTCCTCACTGTCCCCCCAAATCTCCTCACCTTCACCTTCTGTCCCCCAAAATCTCCTCACCTTCACCTTCTGACCCCCGTCCTCGTCGGTTTTTTTCCTCCTCTTGGTTTTCTTCTCCTTCTTCTCTCGGTGCTTCCGCCGCCGCTTCCGCCCGGTCCCGCCCGAGTCGGAGCCGCCGCTCTCCGACTTCTCCCGGTACTCCTCGCGGGGGTACTCGTCCCTCTCTGACTCCAGCTCATCCTCGCTCACCTGGGGAGCCCCAAAAACATCCAAAATCACCCCAAAACTACCCCAAAATCACACCAGAAACACCCCAGAAACACCCCCAAAACTGTCACTGATCCAGGGCTCCCTGAACCAAACTGGAACCAAACTGGAACCAAACTGGAACCTCACTCGTCCCTCTCTGACTCCAGCTCATCCTCGCTCACCTGGGGAGCCCCAAAAACACCCAAAATCACCCCAAAATCACACCAGAAACACACCAAAAACATCCCAAAATCACCCCCAAAAACACCCCAAAATCACCCCAAAACTACCCCAAAATCACCCCAAAAAACATCCCAAAATCACCCCAAAATCACCCCAAAAACACCCCAAAAACACCCCCAAAAACATCCAAAAATCACCTCAAAAAACACCCCAAAATCACCCCAAAAACACCCCAAAAAACACCCCAAAAACACCCCAAAATCACCCCAAAAAGAACCAAACTGGAACCTCACTCGTCCCTCTCTGACTCCAGCTCATCCTCGCTCACCTGGGGCACCCCAAAAACATCCAAAATCATCCCAAAAACACCCCAAAATCACACCAAAAACACCCCCAAAACTGTCACTGATCCAGGGCTCCCTGAACCAAACTGGAACCAAACTGGAACCAAACTGGAACCTCACTCGTCCCTCTCTGACTCCAGCTCATCCTCGCTCACCTGGGGCACCCCAAAAACATCCAAAATCACACCAGAAACACCCCTAAAAACATCCCAAAATCACCCCAAAATCACACCAGAAACACCCCAAAAACACCCCCAAAAACATCCAAAAATCACCTCAAAAAACACCTCAAAATCACCCCAAAAACACTCCAAAAACACCCCAAAAACACCCCCAAAAACATCCAAAACTACCCCAAAATCACACCAAAAACACCCCTCAAAATCACCCCTAAAACATCCCAAAATCACCCCAAAAACACCCTAAAATCGTCCCAAAAAGAACCAAACTGGAACCTCACTCGTCCCTCTCTGACTCCAGCTCATCCTCGCTCACCTGGGGCGCCCCAAAAACATCCAAAATCACCCCAAAAACATCCAAAACTACCCCAAAATCACACCAAAAACATCCAAAAATCACACCAAAAACACCCCCCAAAAACACCCCCAAAAACATCCAAAACTACCCCAAAAACACCCAAAATCACTCCAAAAACATCCAAAACTACCCCAAAATCACCCCAAGAACACCCCAAAATCACCCCAAAAACACCCCCCAAAAACACCCCCAAAAACATCCAAAACTACCCCAAAATCACCCCAAAATCACCCCCAAAAACACCTCAATATCACCCCAAAAACATCCAAAAAACACCCCAAAATCACCCCAAGAACACCCCAAAATCACCCCAAAAACATCCAAAACTGCCTCAAAAACACCCCAAAAACATCCCAAACTACCCCAAAAACACCCCAAAAACACCTCAAAAACACCCCAAAAAACACCCCCAAAAACACCCCAAAATCACCTCAAAAACACCCCAAAAACACCCCAAAAACACCCCCCAAAATCACACCAAAAACACCCCCAAAACCACCTCAAAATCACCCCAAAAACATCCAAAACTACCCCAAAAACACCCCAAAAACATCCCAAAAACACCCAGAAAACACTCCAAAAACATTCAAAACACCCTGAAAACACCCCAAAAACAACCAAAAACACCCCAAAACACCCCAAAATCACCCCAAAAACACCCAAAACTGCCTCAAAAACACCCCAAAAACATCCAAAACTACCCCAAAACTACCCCAAAATCACCCCAAAAACACCCCAAAACACCCAAAACTACCCCAAAATCACCCCAAAATCACCCCAAAATCATCCAAAACACCCCAAAATCACCCCAAAACACCCCAAACCTACCCTAAAACACCCCAAAAACAACTCAAAAACACCCCCAAAAAATCCAAAACTACCCCAAAATCACCCAAAACCACCCCAAAATCACCCCAAAACACCCAAAACACCCAAAACACCCCAACACCACCCCAAAATCACCCCAAAAACACCCAAAACACCCCAAAATCCCCCAAACCCACCCCAGAAGTGTCACCGTCCCCGTGACCCCTGCGGGTGACACCGGCCCCTCACCAGTTTTTTCCGTTTCCGGGGTTTTCACCCCAAAAATATCCAAAAAACACCCCAAAAATATCCCAAAATCACCCCAAAAACACTCCCAAAAAATCCAAAACTACCCCAAAATCACCCCAAATCACCCCAAATCACCCCCAAAACACTCCAAAAATATCCCAAAATCACCCCAAAAATACTCCCAAAAAATCCAAAACTACCGCAAAATCACCCCAAGAACACCCAAAAACACCCCAAAAAACACCCCCAAAACACTCCAAAACTACCCCAAACACACCCCAAAATCACCTCAAAATCACCCCAAAACACCCCAAAATCACCCCAAATCACCCAAAACACCCCCCATAAACACCCCAAAAACATCCAAAAAACACCCCCCAAAACCACCCCAAAATCACCCCCAAAAACACCCCAAAAATATCCCAAAACCACCTCAAAAAACACCCCAAAACACCCCCAAAACACCCCAAAACCACCCCAAAATCACCCCAAAAACACCCCAAAACACCCCCAAAACCATCCAAAACTACCCCAAAACCACCCCAAAATCACCCCAAATCACCCAAAACACCCCAAAATCCCCCAAAAACACCAAAAAACACCCCAAAATCACCCCAAAAAACACCCTAAAACCTCCCCAAAAGCACCCCAAAACCACCCAAAAAAACACCCCAAAACTACCCCAAAAACACCCCAAAATCACCCCAAAATCACCCCAAAACACCTAAAACACCCAAAACACCCCAAAATCCCCCAGAACCACCCCAGAAGTGTCACCGTCCCCGTGACCCCTGCGGGTGACACCGGCCCCTCACCAGTTTTTTCCGTTTCCGGGGTTTTCCGGGTTTGTTTTCCTTCTGTTTCCGGGGTCCCCTCTTCTTCTTCTTCACCCCCAGGGACCCCTCGAGACCCCGCAGCAGCTCCTCGTCACCGTCTGTGGGGACACCGCGACGTCACCGGGGGACGCGGTGACATCAGACAGGGGACACCGTGATGTCACCAGGGGACACGGTGAGGTCACCAGGGGACACCGCGACGTCAACCACGGGGACATGGTGACGTCACCAGGGGACGCGGTGATGTCAACCATGGGGACACGGTGATGTCACCAGGGGACACCGTGAGGTCACCAGGGGACACCGTGATGTCAACCGTGGGGACACGGTGATGTCACCAGGGGACACCGTGAGGTCAGCCATGGGGACACCGCGACGTCACCAGGGGACACCGTGATGTCAGACAGGGGACGCGGTGACATCAGACAGGGGACACCGTGACATCAGCCATGGGGACACCGCGACGTCACCGGGGGACACCGTGATGTCACCAGGGGACACCGTGATGTCACCAGGGGACACCGCGACGTCACCGGGGGACACCGTGATGTCACCAGGGGACACCGTGATGTCACCAGGGGACACCGCGACGTCACCGGGGGACACCGTGATGTCACCAGGGGACACCGTGATGTCACCAGGGGACACCGCGACGTCACCAGGGGACACCGTGATGTCACCAGGGGATGCGGTGATGTCACCAGGGGACACCGTGATGTCAGCCATGGGGACACCATGGGGACACGGTGACATCAGCCGTGGGGACACGGTGACATCAGCCGTGGGGACACGGTGACATCAGCCAGGGGACACGGTGACATCAGCCATGGGGACACCATGGGGACACGGTGATGTCAGCCATGGGGACACGGTGACGTCAGCCACGGGGACACGGTGACAGTGACAGTGACCAAACACCGGTGACACAGCGGCAGTTCCTGAGTGACAGCAGAGGATTCCCTGACCCCTCACATGGGGACACGGTGACAGTGACAGTGACCAAACACCGGTGACACAGCGACAGTTCCCAAGTGACAGCAGAGGATTCCCTGACCCCTCACATGGGGACACCGTGACAGTGACCAAGCACTGGTGACAGTGACAGTGACACAGAGCATTCCCCGGCTCTCTGGGGACAGCGGTGTCACCGTGACGGTGACAAAACACCAGCAGAGCATTCCCTGACCCCCCCACGGTGACACCGTGATGGTGACAGTGACCAAACACCAGCAGAGGATTCCCTGACCCCCCCACGGTGTCACCGCCACGGTGACAGTGACAAAACACCAGCAGAGGATTCCCTGACCCCCCCACAGTGTCACCATGACGGTGACAGTGACAAAACACCAGCAAGAGGATTCCCTGACCCCCCCACGGTGACACCGCCACGGTGACAGTGACAAAACACCAGTGACAGTGACCAAGTGACGTCAGAGGATTCCCTGACCCCCCCACGGTGTCACCGTCACCGTGACAGTGACAAAACACCAGCAGAGCATTCCCTGACCCCCCCACGGTGTCACCATGATGGTGACAGTCCCCAAGTGATGTCAGAGGATTCCCTGACCCCCCCCCATGGTGGTGACAGCAGCGTCACCGTGATGGTGACAGTGACCAAGTGACAGCAGAGGATTCCCTGACCCCCCCACAGTGTCACTGTGACAGTGACAGTCCCCAAGTGATGCCAGAGCATTCCCCGGCTCTCTGGGGACAGCGGTGTCACCGTGACGGTGACAAAACACCAGCAGAGCATTCCCTGACCCCCCCACGGTGACACCGTGACGGTGACAGTGACAAAACACCAGCAGAGCATTCCCTGACCCCCCCACGGTGACACCGTGACGGTGACAGTCCCCAGGTGACATCGAGGATTCCCTGACCCCCCCCACGGTGACACCGTGACGGTGACAGTGACAAAACACCAGCAGAGCATTCCCTGACCCTCCCACGGTGACACCGTGACGGTGACAGTGACCAAGTGACAGCACAGCATTCCCTGACCCCCCCCATGGTGACACCGTGACAGTGACAGTCCCCAAGTGACGTCAGAGGATTCCCTGACCCCCCCACGGTGACACCGTGACGGTGACAGTGACCAAGTGACAGCAGAGGATTCCCTGACCCCCCCCCATGGTGGTGACAGCAGTGTCACTGTGACAGTGACAGTCCCCAAGTGATGTCACAGGATTCCCTGACCCCCCCCCCATGGTGACAGCAGTGTCACCGTGACGGTGACCAAGCACTGGTGACACAGTGACAGTCCCCAAGTGATGCCAGAGCATTCCCCGGCTCTCTGGGGACAGCGGTGTCACCGTGACGGTGACAAAACACCAGCAGAGGATTCCCTGACCCCCCCATGGTGACACCGTGACGGTGACAGTGACAAAACACCAGCAGAGCATTCCCTGACCCCCCCCACGGTGACACCGTGACAGTGACAGTCCCCAAGTGATGTCAGAGGATTCCCTGACCCCCCCCCCATGGTGACTGCAGTGTCACCGTGCCGCGGGTGACACCGAGCACTCCCTGACCCCCCCATGGTGACAGCAGTGTCACCGTGCCGCGGGTGACACCGAGGATTCCCTGACCCCCCCCCAGCAGTGTCACCATGACAGTGACCAAGTGACACCGAGGATTCCCTGACCCCCCCCCCACGGTGACACCGTGACAGTGACAGTCCCCAGGTGACATCGAGGATTCCCTGACCCCCCCCCAGCAGTGTCACCGTGCCGCGGGTGACACCGAGGATCCCCTGACCCCCCCATGGTGGTGACAGCAGTGTCACCGTGCCGCGGGTGACACCGAGGATTCCCTGACCCCCCCATGGTGGTGACAGCAGTGTCACCGCGCCGCGGGTGACACCAAGCCTTCCCTGACCCCCCCATGGTGACAGCAATGTCACCGCACCGCGGGTGACACCGAGGATCCCCTGACCCCCCCATGGTGACAGCAGTGTCACCGCACCGCGGGTGACACCGAGGATTCCCTGACCCCCCCATGGTGACAGCAGTGTCACCGTGCCGCGGGTGACACCGAGCATTCCCTGACCCCCCCACGGTGACAGCAGTGTCACCGTGCCACGGGTGACACCGAGCACTCCCTGACCCCCCCATGGTGGTGACAGCAGTGTCACCGTGACAGTGACAGTCCCCAAGTGACACCGAGGATCCCCTGACACCCCCCCGGCAGTGTCACCGTGCCGCGGGTGACACCGAGCCTTCCCTGACCCCCCCCATGGTGACAGCAGTGTCACCGTGCCGCGGGTGACACCGAGCCTTCCCTGACCCCCCCCCATGGTGACAGCAGTGTCACCGTGCCGCGGGTGACACCGAGGATCCCCTGACCCCCCCCAGCAATGTCACCGCGCCGTGGGTGACACCGAGCATCCCCTGACCCCCCCATGGTGACAGCAATGTCACCGTGCCGCGGGTGACACCGAGGATTCCCTGACCCCCCCATGGTGGTGACAGCAGTGTCACCGTGCCGCGGGTGACACCGAGGATTCCCTGACCCCCCCATGGTGACAGCAGTGTCACCGCGCCGCGGGTGACACCAAGCCCTCCCCCACCCCCCTGGCCCGGTGCCACCGTCGCGGTGACGCCGGCACGGGTGACACGGAGCTGCCACATCTGCCAGCGCCGCGCGTGCCGTCACCCGCCGCCGGCTGTCCCCGAGGGGAGGTGACGGCGGGTGCCAGCCCTGGCGCGGGGACAGCCGGGGACACCCGGAGCCGCCGGGGTCACATTCCGGGGTAATCCCTTGGCAGCGACTGTTGCCAACACCGGGCCGGGCGCCGGGACCACCGGCAGCGCCCGGGGAGCCCCAAATCTGAACTTTTTCCGACTGTTCTGCCCCAAAACCTCATTTTTTAACCCTATTTTGCACCAAAATCTCATTTATTATTCTTGATTTGCACCAAAATCTCATTTTTTATTCTTGATTTGCACCAAAATCTCATTTTTTATTCCTATTTTGCACCAAAACCTCATTTTTAACCCTATTTTGCACCAAAATCTCATTTTTTAACCCTATTTTGCACCAAAATCTCATTTTTTATTCTTGATTTGCACCAAAATCTCATTTTTTATTCTTGATTTGCACCAAAATCTCATTTTTTAACCCTATTTTGCACCAAAATCTCATTTTTTAAACCTGTTTTGCACCAAAATCTCATTTATTATTCTTGATGTGCACCAAAATCTCATTTTTTAACCCTATTTTGCACCAAAATCTCATTTTTTATTCTTGATTTGCACCAAAACCTCAATTTTAATCCTATTTTGCACCAAAACCTCATTTTTTAACCCTATTTTGCACCAAAATCTCATTTTTTATTCCTATTTTGCACCAAAATCTCATTTTTTAACCCTATTTTACACCAAAATCTCATTTTTTATTCTTGATTTGCACCAAAATCCTATTTTTAACCCTATTTTGCACCAAAATCTTATTTTTTATTCCTATTTTGCGCCAAAACCTCGTTTTTTATTCTTGATTTGCACCAAAATCTCATTTTTAACCCTATTTTGCACCAAAATCTCATTTTTTAACCCTATTTTGCACCAAAATCTCATTTTTAACCCTATTTTGCACCAAAATCACATTTTTTATTCCTGTTTTGCACCAAAATCTCTTTTTTTATTCCTATTTTGCACCCAAATCTCATTTTTTAAACCTGTTTTGCACCAAAATCTCATTTTTTATTCCTATTTTGCACCAAAATCTCATTTTTTAACCCTATTTTGTACCAAAATCTCATTTTTTATTCCTATTTTGCACCAAATTCTCTTTTTTAATCCTATTTTGCACCAAAATCTCATTTTTTATTCTTGATGTGCACCAAAATCTCATTTTTTAACCCTATTTTGCACCAAAATCTCATTTTTTATTCCTATTTTGCACCAAAATCTCATTTTTTCCTCCTTCTTTTTACCAAAACCTCCTTTTTTTACCCAAAACCTCCTTTTTTCTCTCTGTTTTTACCAAAATCTCCTTTTCTTAACCAAAACCTCATTTTTTTTCCCAAAAACCTCATTTTTTCCTCCTTTTTTTAACCAAAACCTCATTTTTTCTGTTTTTACCCAGTCTCCTTTTTTTTACCAAAACCTCATTTTTTCCTCCTTTTTTTCTCCTTTTTTTAACCGAAATCTCTTTTTTTTCCCCAAAATCTCCTTTTTTCTCCCTTTTTTTCCCAAAATCTCCTTTTTTCCTCCTCTTTTTACCCAAACCCTCCTTTTTTTCCCAAAATCTCCTTTTTTTTACCAAAACCCATTTTTTCTCTCCGTTTTTACCCAAAATCTCCTTTTTTCCTCCTCTTTATACCCAAAATCTCCTTTTTTCCTCCTCTTTTTACCCAAAACTTCCTTTTTTCTCCGTTTTTACCCCAAATCTCCTTTTTTCCTCCTTTTACCAAAACCTTATTTATTCCTCCTTTTTTCTCCTTTTTTTACCCAAAATCTCCATTTTTTTACCAAAACCTCATTTTTTCCTCCTTTTTCCTCCTCTTTTTACCCAAAACCTCCTTTTTTCCTCCTCTTTTTACCCAAAATCTCTTTTTCTTCCTTTTTTTTACCAAAACTTCTTTTTTTTCTCCCTTTTTTTTACCAAAACTTCATTTTTCCTCCTCTTTTTACCCAAAATCTCATTTTTTTCTCTCTTTTTTTTTCCCCAAACCCCCTTTTTTCTCAGTTTTTACCCAAAATCTCCTTTTTTTTACCCAAAATCTCCTTTTTTCCTCCTTTTTTTTACCAAAACTTCATTTTTTCTCCTTTTTTTTACCAAAACCTCCTTTTTTCTGTTTTTACCCAAAATCTCCTTTTTTTTACCAAAACCTCATTTTTTCCTCCTTTTTTCCTCCTTTTTTTACCCAAAATCTGCTTTTTTCCTCCTTTTTTTTAGCAAAACTTTTTTTTCTCCCTTTTTTTAACCAAAACTTCATTTTTTCCTCCTCTTTTTACCCAAAATCTCCTTTTTTCTCTCCGTTTTTACCCAAAACCTCCTTTTTTCTCCGTTTTTACCCAAAATCTCCTTTTTTCCTCCTCTTTTTATCCAAAATCTCCCTTTTTCTCTCCGTTTTTACCCAAAATCTCCTTTTTTTTAACCAAAACCTCATTTTTCCCTCCTTTTTTCCTCCTCTTTTTACCCAAAATCTCCTTTTTTCTTTTTTTTTTCCCCAAAACCCCCTTTTTTCCTCCTCTTTTTATCCAAAATCTCCTTTTTTCTCCGTTTTTACCCAAAATCTCCTTTTTTCCGCCTTTTTTTTCCCCACGGCGGCAGCACCGAGTCCCAACCCCCCCCTCCCCCACCCCCACCGCTCCTCCCTTCCCAAATTTCCCTTTTTTCCCCTTTTTTCCCCCAAAATCCACCCCCTGCGGCTGTTCCCGCCAACACCCGCACGCTCGGGGGTTGTTTTTACCCCATTTTCCCATTTTTTTGGGGTGTTTTACCCCAAAATTTTCACCCCCCAACCTTTAAAAAAATAAATTAAAATATAAAACCGGACATGCGCGGGCATCAACCAGAATTTTCCAGACACGTGACAACCCCAAAAAGAGGTAAAAAAAGGGGAAAAAGGTTAAAAAAGAAATGTTTAAAAATATAAATTAACGCGTTGATGGAAAAAAAAATGGGGTTTTTTTAATTTATCTTTTGAAAGGGGGTGAAAAATGAGGGTGAAAAGGTGAAAATGGTGATTAAAAAATGGAAAAAAAAGGGGAAAAAAGTGGAAAAAATGTGAAAAATGTAATAAAACCACAATAAAAAAAAAAAGAGAAAAAAAAAAGGGGGAGTGATTCCGGCAAAGGGGAGGAAGGAGTTGGAACAAAGAAAAAGGGAGGGGAACTCCAAAATGGGGGGAAAAAGGGAAAAAATGGGTGAAAAACAGAGAAAATCGCTTTTTTTCCGCTTGGAAAAATGTGAATTTTGGGGGTTTTTATCACTTTGGTTTTAGGGTTTAAAGCGGAATTTTGGGGAAATTTTAATTTTTGGGGTTTTTTTTTAATGAAGGGAAATTGGTTTGGGTGTTTTTTAACCCCCTTGTTTGGTTGTTGATTGGTGGGATGGGTTAAAAAAGGTAAAAATTGGTTAAAAATGGGTTTAAAAATCTTAAAACAACAAGTTTGAGCTGTAAAAAAGAGGAGGAGTTGATTTCCCGCTGGGAAAATGGGGAAAAAAATGTTATTTTAACTCAAATCTGTTAAAAAAATGGTTTAAAACGGGGAAAAGTTGTGATTTAAGGAGAGAAAAGTGAATAAAAATGGGGATTTTTGGAACAAAAAGTTGGAGGGAAATTGGGATTTTGGGGTGGAAATGAAAAGGATTTTAAAAATCGGGATTTGGGAGGTTTGGAAAGGGGAGAAAAGTTTTAAAAAGTGAATTTCAAGGTGGGTTTGGGGATATTTGAGGGGAAAAAAATTCAGGATTTGGTTAAAAATTCCTGGAAAAATTCAATTTAAAGGTGGGGGAAGCAAAGGGGGAAGGAAAATGCGGTTGGGAGGTGAAAAATTCTCATTTTTGAGGGGTTTTAGGGTAAAAAAATGAGGTTAAAATTTAATTTTTTTTAATTTTGGAGTTTTTTCCATAAAAAAGGGAGATCAAAAATCAAAACGTGGCCATTTTTGTGCATTTTTGAAGGGGTTAAAATCCAATTTTTTGGCGTTTTTGAGTTTTTTTTTTTTGCGTGAGCTTTGTAGTCCAGATATGGAAATTGTTGAAAACTCCTAAATTTAATCATTTTTGAACAATTTAACCGATTTAACCAGATTTAACCAATTTCTGAGCATTTTTTGGGGGGAAAAGGGGGGAATTTACTCATTTTTAACCTTTTTAAAGAAAAATAAAGCTGATTTTTTTTCACCAAATTCGCCTTTTCCCCTCATTAATTTGAGGCCAAACTTGGAAAAAAAATTAAATTTAATTTAATTCAGAGGAGGGGGAAAAAAAAATCTTAATTTTGGGCAAAAAATGGTTCATTTTTGAATGAACCTGGGTGTGAAAATGGGGAATTTTGGGGTGAAATCTTCTTTTTTTTCCCTTTTTAGCAGCCACAGGAGGAGTTTTCAGGTGGAAATTGAGGCAAAGAACCCCAAACTTTCCCCCCCGGGGTTGAAATTTGGGGTGAAAGCGTCGAAACTTTTTGGTAAATAAAAAATAAACCTCGATAAAAAAGGATAAAATGCGATAAAACAATAAAATTCCAATGGAAGAGGGTCCTGGCAGGGATAAAGTGGGAATTGGCAGGTCCTGGAAGGTACCCAAAGACCTCAAAATGGGGTAAAAGAAGCGATTCGGGTCCTGGAAGGGGAAAAAAGACACCCAAACACCTCAAAATGGGGTAAAAGAAGCGATTCGGGTCCTGGAAGGGGAAAAAAGACACCCAAACACCTCAAAATGGGGTAAAAGAAGCGATTCGGGTCCTGGAAGGGGAAAAAAACCACCCAAACACCTCAAAATGGGGTAAAAGAAGCGATTCGGGTCCTGGAAGGGGAAAAAAGACACCCAAACACCTCAAAATGGGGTAAAAGAAGCGATTCGGGTCCTGGAAGGGGAAAAAAGACACCCAAACACCTCAAAATGGGGTGAAACAAACTATTCGGGTCCTGAAAGGGGAAAACTACACTCAAACAACTCAAAATGGGGTAAAACAAGCGATTCGGGTCCTGGAAGGGGAAAACTACACCCAAACAACTCAATATGGGGTGAAACAAGCGATTCGGGTCCTGGAAGGGGAGAAACGACCCCCGAACACCCCAAAATGGGGTAAAACAACTGATTCAGGTCCTGGCAGGTACCTACAGCCCCCAACACCCCGCAAAACAGCCACTTTGGGTCCTGGCAGATGCACAGCAACACCCGTCACCCCACATGATGGGGTCAGTACCAACTTTGGGTCCTGGCAGGGCACCACCAGCCCCTTTTCCCCTCATGAAGGATTCAACACCCACTTTGGGTCCTGGCAGGGCACCACCAGCACCTTTTCCCCTCATGACGGGGTTCAACACTCACTTTGGGTCCTGGCAGGGCACCACTGGCCCCCATCACCTCATGACGGGTTCAACACCCACTCTGGGTCCTGGCAGGGCACCACCAGCCCCTTTTCCCCTCATGACGGGTTCAACACTCACTTTGGGTCCTGGCAGGGCACCACCAGACCCTTTTCCCCTCATGACGGGTTCAACACCCACTTTGGGTCCTGGCAGGGCACCACCAGCGCCTTTTCCCCTCATGAAGGATTCAACACCCACTCTGGGTCCTGGCAGGGCACCACCGGCCCCCATCACCTCATGATGGGGTTCAACACTCACTCTGGGTCCTGGCAGGGCACCACTGGCCCCCATCACCTCATGACGGGTTCAACACTCACTTTGGGTCCTGGCAGGGCAGCACCGGCCCCCATCACCTCATGATGGGGTTCAACACTCACTTCGGGTCCTGGCAGGGCACCACCAGCCCCCATCACCTCATGATGGGGTTCAACACCCACTTTGGGTCCTGGCAGGCCACCACCGGCCCTTTCACCCCTCATGACGGGTTCAACACTCACTTTGGGTCCTGGCAGGGCACCACCAGCACCTTTTCCCCTCATGACGGGTTCAACACCCACTCTGGGTCCTGGCAGGGCACCACCGGCCCTTTCACCCCTCATGATGGCTTCAACACCCACTTTGGGTCCTGGCAGGCCACCACCGGCCCCCATCACCTCATGATGGGGTTCAACACCCACTCTGGGTCCTGGCAGGGCACCACTGGCCCCCATCACCTCATGACGGGTTCAACACTCACTTTGGGTCCTGGCAGGGCAGCACCGGCCCCCATCACCTCATGATGGGGTTCAACACCCACTCTGGGTCCTGGCAGGCCACCACCAGCACCTTTTCCCCTCATGACGGGTTCAACACTCACTTTGGGTCCTGGCAGGGCACCACCGGCCCTTTCACCCCTCATGACGGGTTCAACACTCACTTTGGGTCCTGGCAGGGCACCACCAGCACCTTTTCCCCTCATGACGGGTTCAACACCCACTCTGGGTCCTGGCAGGGCACCACCGGCCCTTTCACCCCTCATGATGGCTTCAACACCCACTTTGGGTCCTGGCAGGCCACCACCGGCCCCCATCACCTCATGATGGGGTTCAACACCCACTCTGGGTCCTGGCAGGGCACCACTGGCCCCCATCACCTCATGACGGGTTCAACACTCACTTTGGGTCCTGGCAGGGCACCACCGGCCCCCATCACCTCATGAGGGCTTCAACACCCACTCTGGGTCCTGGCAGGGCACGGTGACACTCCCGGCCTGTTTACAAACACCTCCCTCCCCTCACAACCCAGCCCCGGTGCGGCGGGAAGCGCTGAGGGGAGCGGGGAAGGGGCTCCGGTCCCTGCGGGAAGCTCTGAGGGGCCCGCGGGGGTCTCCGGAACCGCCGGGAAGAGCTGAGGTGAGGATCGGGGGGAATGGGGAGGGGTCTCGGTACCTGCGGGAGCCTCCGGGAAGCGGGAACGTGGAGCACGGGACCCCCGGGAAGTTCTGAGGGGGCACTCGGGGGTCTCGGTCACTCTGAGGGGTCACTCGGGGGGTCCCGGTGTCCCCGGGAAGCTCTGAGGGGGCACTCGGGGGTCTCGGTACCTGCGGGAGCCTCCGGGAAGCGGGAAAGGGGAGCTCGGGCCCCGCGGGAAGCTCTGAGGGGGCACTCGAAGGGTCCCGGTATCCTCGGGAAGCTCTGAGGGGTCACTGAGGGGTCCCGGTGGTCCCTCCGGAAAGCTCTGAGGGCTCTGAGGGGGCACTCGGGGGGTCCCGGTGTCCCCGGGAAGCTCTGAGGGGTCACTCGAAGGGTTCCGGTGTCCCCGGGCAGCTCTGAGGGGGCACTCGGGGGTCTCGGTCACTCTGAGGGGGCACTCGGGGGTCTCGGTACCTGCGGGAGCCTCTGGGAAGCGGGAAAGGGGAGCTCGGGCCCCCCGGGAAACTCTGAGGGGGTCGAAATGGCGATGAACTCGGGGGGACGCCTGGGGGGGTTCCGGTGTCTCCGGGAAGCTCTGAGGGGTCACTTGAGGGGTCTCGGTACCTCCGGGATGCTCTGAGGGTTCACTCGGGGGTCCCGGTATCCCCGGGAAGCTCTGAGGGAGTCACTGAGGGGTCTCGGTACCTCCGGGAAGCTCTGAGGGGGCACTTGGGGGTCCCGGTCACTCTGAGGGGGCACTCGGGGGTCTCGGTACCTCCGGGAAGCTCTGAGGGCTCTGAGGGGTCACTCGAAGGGTCCCAGTCCCTCCGGGAAGCTCTGAGGGCTCTGAGGGTTCACTCGGGGGTCCCGGTATCCCCGGGAAGCTCTGAGGGAGTCACTGAGGGGTCTCGGTACCTCCGGGAAGCTCTGAGGGGGCACTTGGGGGTCCCGGTGGTCCCTCCGGGCAGCTCTGATGGGTCACTCGGGGGTCCCAGTCACTCTGAGGGGGCACTCGGGGGTCTCGGTACCTCCGGGAAGCTCTGAGGGCTCAGGGTGGTCACTCGGGGGATCCTGGCGGTTCCTCCGGGCAGCTCTGAGGGGTCACTCGAAGGGTCCCGGTATCCTCGGGCAGCTCTGAGGGGTCACTCGGGGGTCTCGGTACCTCCGAGAATCTCTGAGGGGTCACTTGGGGGGTCCCGGTGGTCCCCGGTCAGCTCTGAGGGCTCTGAGGGGTCACTCGAAGGGTCCCCGGTATTCCCGGGAAGCTCTGAGGGGTCACTCGAAGGGTCCCGGTATTCCCGGGAAGCTCTGAGGGGTCACTCGGCGGACTCGGTCCCTCTGGGCAGCTCTAAGGGCTCTGAAGGGGCCCTCGGGGGTCCCGGTACCTCCGGGAAACTCTGAGGGCTCTGAATGGTCACTCGGGGGTCCCGGTGTCCCCGGGAAGTTCTGAGGGGTCACTGAGGGGTCCCGGTATCCCCGGGAAGCTCTGAGGGGTCACTGAGGGGTCCCGGTATCCCCGGGAAGCTCTGAGGGGTCACTGAGGGGTCCCGGTGTCCCCGGTCAGCTCTGAGGGCTCTGAGGGGGCACTCGGGGGGGTCCCCGGTATCCCCGGGAAGCTCTGAGGGGTCACTGAGGGGTCCCGGTATCCCCGGGAAGCTCTGAGGGGTCACTGAGGGGTCCCGGTGTCCCCGGGAAGCTCTGAGGGGGCACTGAGGGGTCCCGGTGTCCCCGGGAAGCTCTGAGGGCTCTGAGGGGGCACTCGAAGGGTCCCCGGTATCCCCGGGAAGCTCTGAGGGGTCACTGAGGGGTCCCGGTATCCCCGGGAAGCTCTGAGGGGTCACTGAGGGGTCCCGGTATCCCCGGGAAGCTCTGAGGGCTCTGAGGGGGCACTCGGGGGGGTCCCCGGTATCCCCGGGAAGCTCTGAGGGAATCTGGGGGCAGTTCCAAGGGGTCACTCGGGGGTCCCAGCGGTACCTCCGAGAAGCTCTGAGGGGTCACTCGAAGGGTCCCCGGTATCCCCGGGAAGCTCTGAGGGGTCACTTGAGGGGTCTCGGTATCCCCAGGCAGCTCTGAGGGCTCTGAGGGGGCACTCGAGGGGTCCCGGTACCTCCGGGAAGCTCTGAGGGGTCACTCGGGGGTCCCGGTCACTCTGAGGGGTCACTCGGGGGTCCCGGTCACTCTGAGGGGGCACTCGAGGGGTCTCGGTACCTCCGGGCAGCTCTGAAGGGTCACTCGAAGGGTCCCGGTACCCCCGGGAGGCTCTGAGGGCTCAGGGCGGTCACTAGGGGAGTCCCGGTCACTCTGAGCATCCCGGCGGTTCCTCCGGGAAGCTCTGAGGGAATCTGGGGGCAGCTCCGAGGGGTCACTCGGGGGGTCCCGGTCACTCTGAGGGGTCACTCGGGGGGTCCCGGTCACTCTGAGGGGTCACTCGGGGGGTTCTGGTCACTCTGAGGGGTCACTCGGGGGGTTCTGGTCACTCTGAGGGGTCACTCGGGGGTTCCCGGTGGTCCCTCCGGGGATCTCTGAGGGGTCACTCGGGGGTCCCGGTGGTCCCTCCGGGCAGCTCTGAGGGGTCACTCGGGGGGTCCCGGTCACTCTGAAGGGTCACTCGGGGGGTCCCGGTCACTCTGAGGGGTCACTCGGGGGGTCCTGGTCACTCTGAGGGGTCACTCGGGGGGTCCCGGTCACTCTGAGGGGTCACTCGGGGGGGGTCCCGGCTGTACCTGCGGGCGCCTCCGGCGGTCCGGGCGCGGCGGGCGCTGGCGGCGGCGGCGGCGGCGGCGGCAGCGGGGCCGGGGCCGGCCCGGCGAAGATGTCGGGAGCCCCTCTGTGCCCGGCCAAAAGCGCGGCGGCGGCGGCGGCTGCGGCGGCAGCAGCGGCGGCGGCGTCTTCCTCCTCCTCTTCCTCGTCGTCCTCCTCGTCGTCGTCCTCCTCATCCCCCTCGGACACCGCCATCTCCTCCTCCTCCTCCTCGTCCTCCCTCAGCGGGGACGCCATGGCGGGGTGAGGGGCGGGGGGCCGAGGGGACCCTCGGCGTGCGCCGCTCCCACCGCCCCCAAAACCGCCCCCGCCGCTGAGGTGGGGGCTCGGTTTGTGAGGTGAAAATTGAGGGGAAAGGGGGGGGGGATTAACGGGGAGACCCCCCCCGGGCCGGGCCCGGTGGGGCCGCGGAGGGGGGGGCGGCGGTGAATGGGTTGAAAAACGGCCGGATCGGTTAAAATCGCCTCAGGGCGCGGTGTGAGGGCGGGCGGGCGGGCGGGCGGCGGGACGGCGCCGGCAGCGAAAATGGCCGCCCCGGGTGTAATTTTAAAATAAACCCCCCCCCCTTTTCCTCTTCTTTCCCTCACGAAAAATGAAAAAAAAAAAAAAAAAATAATATATTAAAAAAAAAAAACACACCCCGGTAAGTGGAGGGTTGATGTTGGGGGGGGGAGGTGTAAAAAAATATGGAGAAGGGAGGGGTTAAAAATGAGGGAAAATATGAGGGGTGGTGCCCCCCCTCACGAGCTCCGTGAGGGAAGAAATAATAAAAAAAAGCGCAAAATGGCCGAATGAGGGTTTTTTTTGTTTTTTAAAGTTGCCCCACACACACCTTGGGGGAGGAAGGAGGGTGAAAAAGAGGCGAAAAAAGCTTTAAAAAAAAAAAAATAAGAAAAAAGGACAGCAAAAAGAAAAAAAAATAAAAAGGGAAAAAAAAAAACAAAAACCCGGCAAAACCCAACCCGCGAAAGGGGGAGGGGAATTAAGGAGAGAGAGAAAAAAAAAATAATTAAAATTAATATTTAAAAAAAAAAAAAAAGGAGGAGGAAAGGGAAGGGTTGAGGGGGGAAAAAGAATGAAAAGGAATCAAGGGGAGGATTGAAAAGGAGTTAAATTGTGAGGGGAAAGGAAGGGTGAAGTGAAAAAACGGGGTGGAAAAATGTTCGAGGGGAGGATTGAAAAGCAAAAAAAGGGGTAAAAATCGGCATTAAAAAATTTGAAAAAAAGGGGGATGGAAAAGGGGAGAAAGCGACGTTAAAATTGATGTGGTGAAGGGGTGGGGGGAGAATTAAAAATAAGCGTTAAAATTTAAAAAGGGAAGGGGATTAAAAAAAAGGTTAAAAATAAACAAAAAATGGGAAGGGGCTGAAAAGGGTAAAAAAAAAATCAACATTAAAAAAAAGCGTGAAAAGGAAAAAAAAAACTTAAAAAATTCAACGGTGCGAGTTAAAATAAAATTTAAAAAAAAACCAAAAAACATGAAAAAATAGAAAAAAAATTAAAAATTAGAAAAAAAAAATAAAAGCGAAACTCTTTAAAAAAAATAATAATAAATCCCAAAACTCCCCCCCACCCCACCCTCCCCCCCTCACAACTTTCTGCCTCTACAACCCGAGCAGGCGAATAATCCTCATCCTGCCGCTTTTTAGGGTATTTTTAGTGGGTTTGGGGGGCCTCATTAATTAGAATTAATTATTTTTGCTGTTGTTTTTTTTCCCCCCTCCCTCAGATATTCCGCCTCGACGAAGGAACAAATATTTCTGTGGCCCCAAACCTGGGGGGGGGAAAAACACGAAGCCGGAGAGATTTTTCTGCATAAAACAAAGATGGCTGCGGTAAATTATTTCTTTTTTTTTTTTTCCCTTCTTGCTTTTTTTTTTTCTTCTTCTTCTTTCTTCTTATTCTTCTCCCCCCCCCTCTTCCTCTCCTTTTTTTTTTTTTTTTTCCCCTCCTCACTCCCATAAAAATATTTCGGGGGGGTTGGAAGGATTAATCAGTACTCATGCTCAGTGTGACATCAGCATAAATTGTTAAAGGTTAACTAGTTCCATACTCGTCACGCTTCCCTTTTTTTTTTATATATATAAAAATATATATATTATTATTATTTTGAAGGTTTTTTTAATTCTCTTTTTTCGCCTCCTCCCCTCGGTGATTTTAAACCCGGGCTTTAAAAGAAAAAAAAAAAATAATAGAATTTAAATTAAAATGCGGTTTTTAAATATTTTTTTTTTTGTTGTTGTTGTTTTCTCCCTCCCTCCTCGACTTTGAAATACTTGGGAAGGGAGTGGTTTGGTGGGTTGGGTTTTGGGGTTTTTCTTTTTTTTCTCCTTTTGGGTGGTTTTTTTTTTTTTCTCTTTTTTCTTTTCTTTTTTTGGAGTTTCTTTAAGGTTGCAGGGAGGAAAAAACAAAAAAAAAATAAAAGGGGGGGGTTATGAGGATTAAATAAAAATAAATATAAAGGTTGAGGAAGGGGTTGGAAAAATGGGTTAAAAAAGGGTGGGGAAGGGGGGAGGTTGAAAAGGAATAAAAAAAGATTGAAAAGGGATAAAAAAGATTGAAAAGGGGTAAAAAAGATTGAAAAGGAATTTAAAAAAAGGTTGAAAATGGATTTTAAAAAAAGGTTGAAAAGGGATAAAAAAGATGGGAAAAGAATTTAAAAAATGGAAATAAAATGAAATTAAAAAGGGGAAAATATTGGAAAAGGGGGAAAGATTAAAAAGGGGAAAAGATTAAAAAGGAAAATATTGGAAAAGTAAAAAGGTGGAAAAAGGAAAAAGAATTTAAAAGGAAAAAAGGGTTAAAAAGGGGGAAAAGATTGAAAAAGGGAAAAAAAGGGAAAAAAGGGGAAAAAAGGGAAAAGAGCAAAAATTGAAAAGGAATTTATAAAATATTGGGAAAGGGTTTTAAAAAGTGGAAGAAAATTTTTGAGAAATGGTTAAAAAATAAAAAAAGGTTGAGAGAAAAAAATATTTTTATTTAAAAAGATCGGAAAAGGGAAGAGGATGGAAAAAAGATGGGAAAAGGTAAAAAAAATGGGAAAAGGGGAAAAATTATAAAAATTTTGAAGAATTGAAAAAGGAAAAAAATGAAGAGGAAGAAAATGGGAAATATTTTAAGTGGGTGAAAGTTTAAAAAATGTTTAAATTGAGAAAAATATTCAGAAAAAAATATTGAAAAGTGGAGAAATGTTAAAAATGAAACATTTAAGGAGGGAAAAAGGATGAAAAGGGAGAAAAGATTTTAAAAATATTCGGAAATGGGGGAAAAGATTGAAAGATTTTTAAAAAAAAGGAAAAAAAATGGAAAAAGTATTGAAAGGGGGGAGATAAAAAATGGATAAAATTCAAAAGGGAAAAATATTTAAAAATGTAAAAATCAAAAATGGGGGAAAAAATTCATAAAGAGTTAAAGAGATGGAAAAAAAGTTTAATAAAGAGAAAGAAATGTTAAGAAAAGGAGAAAAATTAATAAAAAGGAAGGAAAAAAAAAAGGATAAAAAATAAAAATACTGGGAAAAGGGGGAAAAATTTAAAAAGGGAAAATAAAATATTAAAAAGAAGAGAAAAAAATGTTTAAATCCCCCCAAATCCAGCCCCAAAAAACCCCCAGAGGTGAAATTTTCATCAATGAAGGTTTTTAGGCACTGAAATTGCCCAAAATGCTCCAAAATCACCCCAAAAACCTCAGGCCTTGCCTGTCCCTCCCCTCCTCGTTGAGTTTTGCTGCTTTTTTTTTAATTTCTTGTTCCTTTTTAGGGCTTTTTTTACCCCAAAATGATGGAAAATTGGGGGAAAACCACTCAGAGTTTGGGGGTTTTAGGTTATTTGGGGTTTTTTTGCTCAAAAGTTGCTCCTGGTTGTTGTCAGTGAGGCCAAATTCCACCAAAAGCTTCGTGTGAGGCCACAAGAAGCCCAAAATTCCCACAAATTCCACCAAATTCACACAAATTTCCTCCAAATTCCCCCAAATTCCCCAAATTCCCCACAAATTTCACCAAAATTTCACCCAAAAGCTTCGTGTGAGGCCACAAGAATCCCAAAATTCCCCCAAATTTCCACCAATTTCCCCCAAATTCCCCCAATTTTTCCCCAATTTCCCCCCAAATGTCCCCAAAACCTTCATGTGACACCACGAGAATCCCAAAATTCCCCCAAATTCCACCAAATTTTCCCCAAATTCTCACAAATTCCTCCCAAATGTCCCCAAAACGTTCATGTGACACCTCAAAAACCCCCAAATTTCCCCCAAATCCTCACAAATCTCCTCAAAACTCTCATGGGACACCTCAAAAACCCCCAAATTTCCCAAATTCCCCCCAAATTTCCCCAAATTCCTCCCAAATCCTCCCAAACCTTCATGTGACACCTCAAAAACCCCCAAATTTCCCCAGAATTCCCCCAAATTCCCCAAAATTCCCCCAAATTCTCACAAATTCCTCCCAAATTCCCAAAACTTTCCCCCAAATGTCCCCAAAACCTTCACGTGACACCTCAAGACCCCAAATTCCCCCAAATTCCCCCCAAATTCCCAAAAATCTCCTCAAAACTCGCATGAGACACCTCAAAAACCCCAAATTTCCCCAAATTCCCCCCAAATTCCCCCAAATTTTCCCCAAATTTCCCCAAATTCCCCCAAAACCTTCATGTGATGCCTCAAGAAACCCCAAATTTACCCAAATTCCCCCCAAATTCCCCCAAATTCTCACAAATTCCTCCCAAATCTCCTCAAAACTCGCATGGGACACCTCAAGAACCCCAAATTTCCCCAAATTCCCCCCAAATTCTCACGAATTCCTCCCAAATCTCCTCAAAACTCTCATGGGACACCTCAAAAACCCCAAATTTCCCCGAATTCCCCAAAATTCCCCCAAATTTTCCCAAATTCCCCCCAAATGTCCCCAAAACCTTCATGTGACACCTCAAGAACCCCAAATTTCCCTAAATTCCCCCCAAATTCCACCAAATTCTCACAAATTCCTCCCAAATTCCCAAAACTTTCCCCCAAATGTCCCCAAAACCTTCATGTGACACCTCAAGAACCCCCAAATTTCCCTAAATTCCCCCCAAATCCTCACAAATCTCCTCAAAACTCTCATGGGACACCTCAAAAACCCCAAATTTCCCCAAATTCCCACCAAATTCCCAAAAATTTCCCCCAAATCCTCCCAAAACCCTCCTGTGACACCTCAAGAACCCCCAAATCCTCCAAATTCCCCTCAAATTTCCCCAAATTCCCCCAAAACCTTCATGTGACACCTCAAGAACCCCCAAATTTACCCAAAATTCCCCCAAATTCCACCAAAATTCCCCCCAAATATCCTCAAAACTTCATGTGAGGCCACGAGAATCCCAAAATTTCCTCAAATTCCCCAAAATTCCCCCAAATTTTCCCCGAATTCCCCCAAATTCCTCCCAAATGTCCCCAAAACCTTCATGTGACACCTCAAAAACCCCCAAATTTACCCAAATTCCCCCCAAATTCCCAAAAATCTCCTCAAAACTCTCATGGGACACCTCAAAAACCCCAAATTTCCCCAAAATTCCCCCAAATTGCCCCCAAATTCCCACAAATCTCCTCAAAACTCTCATGGGACACCTCTAAAACCCCCAAATTTCCCCAAATTCCCACCAAATTCCCAAAAATTTCCCCCAAATCCTCCCAAAACCCTCCTGTGGCACCTCAAAAACCCCAAAATTCCCCCAAATGTCCCCAAAACCTTCATGTGACACCTCAAGAACCCCAAATTTCCCCAAAATTCCCCCAAATTCCCCCAAAATTCCCCCAAAACCTTCATGTGACACCTCAAGAACCCCCAAATTCCCCTAAATTCCCCCAAATTTCCCCAAATTCCCCCAAAACCCTCCTGTGACACCTCAAAAACCCCAAATTTCCCCAAATTCCCCCAAAACCTTCATGTGACACCTCAAGAACCCCCAAATTTACCCAAAATTCCCCCAAATTCCACCAAAATTCCCCCCAAATATCCTCAAAACTTCATGTGAGGCCACGAGAATCCCAAAATTTCTTCAAATTCCCCAAAATTCCCCCAAATTCTTCCAAATTCCTCCCAAATCTCCTCAAAACTCTCATGGGACACCTCAAAAACCCCAAATTTCCCCAAATTCCCCTCAAATTCCCCCAAATTTCCCCCAAATTCTCACAAATTCCCCCAAATGTCCCCAAAACCTTCATGTGACACCTCAAAAACCCCAAAATTCTCCCAAATTCCCCCAAATTCCCCCAAATTCCCCCCAAATGTCCCCAAAACCTTCATGTGACACCTCAAGAACCCCAAATTTCCCCAAAATTCCCCCCAAATCCTCACAAATCTCCTCAAAACTCTCATGGGACACCTCAAAAACCCCAAATTTCCCCAAATTCCCCTCAAATTCCCACAAATTTCCCCCAAATTCCCCCAAATTCCTCCCAAATGTCCCCAAAACCTTCATGTGACACCTCAAAAACCCCCAAATTTCCCCAAATTCCCCCCAAATTCCCCCAAATTCTCACAAATCCCTCCCAAATGTCCCCAAAACTCTCATGGGACACCTCAAAAACCCCAAATTTCCCCCAAATTCCCCCAAATTCCCACAAATGGTGTCACCCTGGGGTGGCACTGATGTCACTGTGTCACTGTGGGGTGACACTGATGTCACCAATGTCACTGTGGGGTGGCACTGATGTCACGGTGTCACCGTTAGGTCACACTGGTGTCACCGTGTCACACTGTCACCATGTCACTGATGTCACTGTGTCACCCTGGGGTGACACTGATGTCACCAATGGCACCCTGGGGTGACACCGATGGCACTGTGTCACTGTGGGGTGACACTGACGTCACTTTGTCACCGTTAGGTCACACTGGTGTCACCCTGGGGTGGCACTGATGTCACTGTGTCACTGTGGGGTGACACTGATGTCACCAATGGCACCGTGGGGTGGCACCGTGGGGTGGCACCGATGTCACCGTGGGGTGACACTGATGTGACCCTGGGGTGGCACTGATGTCACGGTGTCACTGTGGGGTGTCACCCTGGGGTGACACCAATGGCACCAATGGCACCGTGGGGTGACACTGACGTCACTTTGTCACCGTTAGGTCACACTGGTGTCACCCTGGGGTGGCACTGATGTCACTGTGTCACTGTGGGGTGACACTGATGTCACCAATGTCACCGTGGGGTGGCACTGATGTCACTGTGTCACTGTGGGGTGACACCGATGTCACCAGTGGCACCCTGGGGTGGCACCAATGGCACCGTGGGGTGACACTGATGTCACTGTGTCACCGTTAGGTCACACTGGTGCCACCCTGGGGTGACACCAATGGCACCTATGGCACCATGGGGTGACACTGATGTCACCGTGGGGTGGCACTGATGTCACTGTGTCACTGTGGGGTGACACTGATGTCACCGTGGGGTGGCACTGATGTCACTGTGTCACCATTAGGTCACACTGATGTGACCCTGGGGTGGCACTGATGTCACTGTGTCACTGTGGGGTGACACTGATGTCACTGTGACACCATGGGGTGGCACTGATGTCACTCTGTCACCGTTAGGTCACACTGATGTCACCCTGGGGTGGCACCGATGTCACCAATGGCACCCTGGGGTGGCACTGATGTCACCGTGGGGTGACACTGATGTCACCCTGGGGTGACACCAATGGCACTGTGTCACCCTGGGGTGGCACTGATGTCACTGTGGGGTGACACTGATGTCACCAATGTCACCCTGGGGTGGCACTGATGTCACTGTGTCACTGTGGGGTGTCACCCTGGGGTGACACCAATGGCACCAATGGCACCCTGGGGTGACACTGATGTCACTGTGTCACCGTTAGGTCACACTGGTGTCACCCTGGGGTGGCACTGATGTCACCAATGGCACCGTGGGGTGTCACTGATGTCACTGTGTCACCCTGGGGTGGCACTGATGTCACTGTGGGGTGGCACTGATGTCACTGTGTCACTGTGGGGTGACACCGATGTCACCAGTGGCACCCTGGGGTGGCACCAATGGCACCGTGGGGTGACACTGATGTCACTGTGTCACCGTTAGGTCACACTGGTGCCACCCTGGGGTGACACCAATGGCACCTATGGCACCATGGGGTGACACTGATGTCACCGTGGGGTGGCACTGATGTCACTGTGTCACTGTGGGGTGACACTGATGTCACCGTGGGGTGGCACTGATGTCACTGTGTCACCATTAGGTCACACTGATGTGACCCTGGGGTGGCACTGATGTCACTGTGTCACTGTGGGGTGACACTGATGTCACTGTGACACCATGGGGTGGCACTGATGTCACTCTGTCACCGTTAGGTCACACTGATGTCACCCTGGGGTGGCACCGATGTCACCAATGGCACCCTGGGGTGGCACTGATGTCACCGTGGGGTGACACTGATGTCACCCTGGGGTGACACCAATGGCACTGTGTCACCCTGGGGTGGCACTGATGTCACTGTGGGGTGACACTGATGTCACCAATGTCACCCTGGGGTGGCACTGATGTCACTGTGTCACTGTGGGGTGTCACCCTGGGGTGACACCAATGGCACCAATGGCACCCTGGGGTGACACTGATGTCACTGTGTCACCGTTAGGTCACACTGGTGTCACCCTGGGGTGGCACTGATGTCACCAATGTCACCGTGGGGTGGCACCGATGTCACCGTGGGGTGGCACTGATGTCACTGTGTCACCCTGGGGTGGCACTGATGGCACTGTGTCACCATTAGGTCACACTGATGTCACCGTGGGGTGGCACTGATGTCACCAATGTCATCCTGGGGTGGCACTGATGTCACTGTGTCACCGTTAGGTCACACTGGTGTCACCCTGGGGTGGCACTGATGACACCAATGGCACCGTGGGGTGGCACCGTGGGGTGGCACTGATGTCACTGTGTCACTGTGGGGTGACACTGATGTCACCGTGGGGTGGCACTGATGTCACCGTGGGGTGGCACTGATGTCACGGTGTCACTGTGGGGTGACACTGATGTCACTTTGTCATCCTGGGGTGACACCGATGTCACTGTGGGGTGGCACTGATGTCACTGTGTCACTGTGGGGTGTCACTGGTGACACTGATGTCACCGTGTCACGGTGTCACCATGTCACTGATGTCACTGTGTCACTCTGGGGTGGCACTGATGTCACCAATGGCACCCTGGGGTGGCACTGATGTCACTTTGTCATCCTGGGGTGACACTGATGTCACTGTGGGGTGGCACTGATGTCACAGTGTCACTGTGGGGTGTCACTGTGTACCTGTGTCACCATGTCACCGATGGCACCATGTCACCGTGTCACAGTGTCACTGTGGGGTGTCACCACGTTACGGTGTCACCGTGTCACGGTGTCACTGATGTCACCATGTCACTGTGTCACGGTGTCACTGTGTACCTGTGTCACCATGTCACCAATGTCACCGATGTCACCGTGTCACAGTGTCAGCAATGTCACTGATGTCACTGTGGGGTGTCACCGTGTCACAGTGTCACCAATGTCACAGTGTCACTGTCAGGTGTCACTGTGTACCTGTGTCACCGTGTCACGGTGTCACTGTGGGGTGTCACCATGTCATGGTGTCGCTGATGTCACTGTGTCACTGTGTCACCATGTCACCAATGTCACCAATGTCACGATGTCACCGTGTCACCGTGTACCTGTGTCACTGTGTCACCGATGTCACCATGTCACGGTGTCGGGGTGTCACCAATGTCACGGTGTATCTATGTCACCGTGTCACTGATGTCACTGATGTCACCGTGTCACTAATGTCACGGTGTCACAAATATCACAGTGTCACGGTGTCACTGATGTCACGGTGTCACGGTGTCATGGTGTCACCGATATCACGGTGTCACGGTGTCACGGTGTCACAGTGTCACGGTGTCACTGATATCACAGTGTCACGGTGTCACGGTGCCACCGATGTCACGGTGTCACGGTGTCACGGTGTCACTGATGTCATGGTGTCACTGATGTCACGGTGTCGTGGTGTCACCGATATCACGGTGTCACGGTGTCGCGGTGTCACCAATATCACGGTGTATCTATGTCACTGTGTCACCGTGTCACCGATGTCACGGTGTATCTATGTCACGGTGTCACGGTGTCACCGATATCACAGTGTCACGGTGTCACGGTGTCACCAATATCACGGTGTATCTATGTCACTGTGTCACCGTGTCACCGATGTCACGGTGTCGCGGTGTCACCGATGTCATGGTGTATCTATGTCACCGTGTCACGGTGTCACCGATGTCACGGTGTCACCGATGTCATGGTGTCACCGATGTCACGGTGTCACCGATGTCACGGTGTCGCGGTGTCACCGTGTCACGGTGTATCTATGTCACTGTGTCACTGATGTCACGGTGTCACGGTGTCACCGATGTCATGGTGTATCTATGTCACCGTGTAGCGGTGTCACCGATGTCACGGTGTCACGGTGTATCTATGTCACTGTGTCACGGTGTCACCAATGTCATGGTGTCACGGTGTCACCGTGTCACGGTGTATCTATGTCACCGTGTCACTGATGTCACGGTGTCACGGTGTCACGGTGTCGCGGTGTCACCGATGTCATGGTGTATCTATGTCACAGTGTCACGGTGTCACTGATGTCACGGTGTATCTATGTCACGGTGTCACGGTGTCACTGTGTCACGGTGTCACGGTGTCACCATGTCACCCATGTCGCGGTGTCACCGATGTCACCACGTGCTGTGCCCGGCTGTTCCCGCTCGTTGTCACTGTCACACCCTGAGTGACCCTCGGGTGTCAGGGGTGGGGACACGGACGGGTGACAACGGACAGGTGACACAGGTGACAATGGACAGGTGACAATGGACAGGTGACACAGACAGGTGACACAGGTGACACAGACAGGTGACAATGGACAGGTGACAATGGACAGGTGACACAGGTGACACAGGTGACAATGGACAGGTGACACGGACAGGTGACACAGGTGACACAGGTGACACAGGTGACAATGGACAGGTGACACAGGTGACAATGGACAGGTGACAATGGACAGGTGACAATGGACAGGTGACAATGGACAGGTGACACAGGTGACAATGGACAGGTGACAATGGACAGGTGACACAGGTGACAATGGACAGGTGACACGGACAGGTGACACAGGTGACACAGGTGACAATGGACAGGTGACAATGGACAGGTGACAATGGACAGGTGACAATGGACAGGTGACACAGGTGACAATGGACAGGTGACACAGACAGGTGACAATGGACAGGTGACACAGGTGACAATGGACAGGTGACACAGGTGACACAGGTGACACAGGTGACACAGGTGACAATGGACAGGTGACAATGGACAGGTGACAATGGACAGGTGACACAGGTGACATGGACAGGTGACACAGGTGACAATGGACAGGTGACAATGGACAGGTGACACAGGTGACAATGGACAGGTGACACGGACAGGTGACACAGGTGACACAGGTGACAATGGACAGGTGACAATGGACAGGTGACACAGACAGGTGACACAGGTGACACAGGTGACACAGACAGGTGACAATGGACAGGTGACAATGGACAGGTGACACAGGTGACACAGGTGACACAGGTGACAATGGACAGGTGACACAGGTGACACAGGTGACAATGGACAGGTGACACAGGGACAGGTGACAATGGACAGGTGACAATGGACAGGTGACACAGACAGGTGACACAGGTGACACAGGTGACAATGGACAGGTGACACAGACAGGTGACACAGACAGGTGACACAGACAGGTGACAATGGACAGGTGACAATGGACAGGTGACATGGACAGGTGACACAGACAGGTAACACAGACAGGTGACACAGACAGGTGACACAGACAGGTGACAATGGACAGGTGACACAGGTGACACAGACAGGTGACATGGACAGCTGTCCCCAAACGTGTCCCCGATCGCCTCCTTCACACAAAATCCCATTTATTTATTCGAGCTCCAAAAAGCCCCAATTTGTCCCCAAAACCCTGAGTGGGGGAGGGGTGGGACCCTCCTGGGGACCCCCCCCCGGTGTCACCGGGGATTTTGGGGGGTGGGGGAGGGGATTGAGGACCCCTGACCCCTCCCCCCCCACCTCTGCCGGTGACGTCATCACCGCCATGAGGGGGAGCGCCTGTGTTGTGGAGGGGGAGGGGTCACGGAGGGGGAACCCCCCCTTAAAAAAGGAGACCCCCGACCCCCCCCACCCCCAAAACCCCTCCTGAGCCCCCCCAAACCCCTCAGGGACCCCTCCCCTCCCCCCCCGCACCTCGGGGGGTCTCTCAGGCCTGGCCTGGGGTCGCCACCGTAGGCCGCGCCGCCCGTCGCCATGGCAACGCCACCGGAAATCCGGGTTCTGCGCGACCGCGGTGCACGCCGGGAAACGTAGTCCTAAGTGTCATGGCCGCCGTGCCCCGCGCGGTGCACGCCGGGAAACGTAGTCCTGGGTGTCATGGCCGCCGCGCCCCGCGCGGTGCACGCCGGGAAACGTAGTCCTAAGTGTCATGGCCGCCGCGCCCCGCGCGGTGCACGCCGGGAAACGTAGTCCCGGGTGTCATGGCTGCCAAGCGGCGCGCGGTGCACGCCGGGAGTTGTGGTCGTTGGCTCCGCCCCCTGCCCTGGGCCGCGCAGGGGCTGCCGGGAAAGCGGCGCCATCATGGCGGATCCGCCGGAGGAGGCGGGGGGAGCCCCGGCCGTGAGTGTGAGGGGGGGGAGGGGGAATTTGGGGGTGGGGAGGGGTCCGGAGAGGGGGGGGAGGGGTCCGGAGGTGGGGGGAGGGGTTTGGAGGGGGGGGGAGGGGTTTGGAGGGGGGGGGAGGGGGCTCTGAGGGCTGAGGGGGGGACAAAGGGGGGCCCTGGGGGGGGGGGAGGGGATGTGGGGGGGCCTCAGAGAATGTTGGGGGGTCCAGGAGGGTTTGGGGGGGTTTTAGGGGCTGGGGAAGGTTTTGGGGGGGCTTGGGGCGGGGTTTTGGGGGGTCCAGGGGGATTTGGGGGGGGTTTGGGATGGGATTTGGGGGGATTTTAGGGGCTGGGGAAGGTTTGGGGGGGGTTTTAGGGGCTGGGGAAGGTTTGGGGGGGGCTTGGGGTGGGGTTTTGGGGGGTCCAGGGGGGTTTAGGGGGGTTTTAGGGGCTGGGGAAGGTTTGGGGGGGTTTTAGGGGCTGGGGGAAGGTTTTGGGGGGGCTTGGGGGGGGGTTTGGGGGGATTTTAGGGGCTGGGAGGGGTTTGGGATGGGATTTGGGGGGATTTTAGGGGCTGGGGGAGGTTTTGGGGGGGCTTGGGGGGTTTTAGGGGCTGGGGAAGGTTTTGGGGGGGCTTGGGGTGGGGTTTTGGGGGGTCCATGGGGGTTTGGGGGGTTTTAGGGGCTGGGGAAGGTTTTGGGGGGGCTTGGAAGGGATTTGGGGGGGTTTTAGGGGCTGGGGGAGATTTTGGGGGGGCTTGGGGTGGGGTTTTGGGGGGTCCAGGGGGGTTTGGGGGGGTCCAGGGGGGCTGGGGGAAGGTCTTGGGGGGATTGAGAAAGGTTTTGGGGGGTTTGGGATGGGATTTGGGGGGGTTTTAGGGGCTGGGGAAGGTTTTAGGGGGGGCTGGGATGGGATTTGGGGGGTTTTTAGGGGCTGGGGGAAGGTTTGGGGGGGCTTGGGGTGGGGTTTTGGGGGGTCCAGGGGGGTTTGGGGGGGTCCATGGGGGCTGGGGAAGGTTTTGGGGGGGTTGGGAAGGGGTTTGGGGGGGTTTTAGGGGCTGGGGGAAGGTTTTGGGGGGCTTGGGGTGGGGTTTTGGGGGGTCCAGGGGGGTTTGGGGGGGGTTTGGGATGGGGTTTGGGGGATTTTAGGGGCTGGGAAAGGTTTGGGGGGTTTGGGATGGGATTTGGGGGGGTTTTAGGGGCTGGGGGGGGTTGAGAAAGATTTTGGGGGGGTTTTAGAGGGGGTTTTGGGGTCCATAGAGGTTGGAGAAAGGTTTTGGGGGGCTTGGATGGGATTTGGGGGGGTTTTAGGGGCTGGGGGGATTGGGGAAGGATTTGGGGGGTTTTGGGGGGGTTTTAGGGGCTGGGGAAGGTTTTGGGGGGTTTGGGATGGGATTTGGGGGGGTTTTAGGGGCTGGGGAGGTTTTAGGGGGTTTTGGGGGGGTTTTAGGGGCTGGGGGGGATTGGGGAAGGATTTGGGGGGGGTTTTAGGAGCTGGAGAAGGTTTTGGGGTGGCCTGGGGAGGGGATTTGGGGGGTCCAGGGAGGTTTGGAGGGGGTTTTAGGGGCTGGGGGGGATTGGGGAAGATTTTGGGGGGTTTTGGGGGGGTTTTAGGGGCTGGGGGGGGTTTTGGGGGGGGCTTGGGGTGGGGTTTTGGGGGGTCCAGGGGGGCTGGGGGAAGGTTTGGGGGGGTTTGGGATGGAATTTGGGGGCTTTAGAGGGGTTTTTAGAGGTTTGGGGGGCCCATAGGGGTTGGAGGAAGGTTTGGGGGGGGGTTTAGGGGCTGAGGGGAGGTTTGGGGGGCCTGGAGAAGGTTTGGGGGGGCTGAGGAGGGGTTTTGGGGAGGTTGGGGTTTTTTTAGGGGTTTTAGAGGGGTTTTTGAGGAGTCTTTGGAGGTTTTTAGGGGTTTTAGAGGAGTTTTTAGATGTTTTAGAGGAGTTTTTAGGGGTTTTAGAGGAGTTTTTAGAGGTTTCAGGGTTTTTGTGGGGATTTTTAGGGGGTCTTAGAGGAGTTTTTAGGGGGTCTTAGAGGAGTTTTTAGGGGTTTTAAAGGGGTTTTTAGGGGTTTTAAAGGGGTTTTTAGGGGTTTTAGAGGAGTTTTTAGAGGTTTTAGAGGATTTTTAGAGGTTTTAGAGGAGTTTTTAGAGGAGTTTTTAGGGGTTTTAGAGGGGTTTTTAGGGGTTTTTAGAGGTTTTAGGGTTTTTGGGAGGATTTTTAGGGGTTTTAGGGGGTCTTAGAGGGATTTTTAGAGGTTTTAGAGGAGTTTTTAGGGGTTTTGGAGGGATTTTTAGAGATTTTAGAGGAGTTTTTAGGGGTTTTAGAGGGTTTTTATAGGTTTTAGAGGGGTTTTTATAGGTTTTAGAGGAGTTTTTATAGGTTTTAGAGGCGTTTTTAGGGGTTTTTGAGGGGTTTTTAGGGGTTTTAGAGGGGTTTTTAGGGGTTTCAGAGGAGTTTTTAGGGTTTTGGAGGAGTTTTTAGGGGTTTTAGAGGGGTTTTTAGAGGTTTTTGAGGGGTTTTTAGGGGTTTTAGAGGAGTTTTTAGAGGTTTTAGGGAGGTTTTTATGGGTTTTAGAGGGGGTTTTAGAGGGGTTTGAGAGGTTTTTAGAGGTTTTAGGGGGGTTTGATGAGGGTTTTAGGGGTTTTAGAGGGATTTTAGGGGTTTTTAGAGGTTTTAGGGTTTTTTGGGGGGATTTTTAGGGGTCTTAGGATTTTAGAGGGGTGTTAGAGGAGTTTTCAGGGATTTTAAAGAGGTTTTAGAGGAGTTTTAGAGGGGTTTTTAGGGGCTGTGGGGTTTTTTAGAAGTTTTAGAGCGGTTTTTAGAGGTTTTAGAGGAGTTTTTAGAGGTTTTAGGAGTTTTAGAGGGGTTTTTAGGGTTTTTAGAGGTTTCAGGATTTTTGTGGGATTTTTAGGGGTTTTAGAGGAGTTTTTAGGGGTTTTAGAAGAGTTTTTAGAGGTTTTAGAGGCGTTTTTAGGGGTTTTAGAGGGATTTTTAGAGGTTTTAGGGTTTTTGGCGGGATTTTTAGGGGTTTTTAGGGGCTGTGGGGTTTTTAGAGGTTTTAGAGGGGTTTTTAGGGGTTTTAGAGGCGTTTTTAGGGGTTTTAGAGGAGTTTTCAGAGGTTTTAGGGAGCTTTTAGAGGGATTTTCAGAGTTTTGGGGCTCCCACCCTTCACTCCATCCACCCCCCACCCAAAACATTTCACCCCGAGCCAAACCCGGGGATCCCCCTCATCATCCTCGGGGGTCCCTAACCCCAACTCCCCCTCCCCAAATGGAGGCCGGGCCGGGGGTCCCGGAGCCCCCCCGGGGGCGGCAGCGCCTGGAGTCGCTGCTGAACCGGAGCCTCCGGATCCGAATGTCGGACGGGAGAACCCTGGTGGGAGCGTTCCTGTGCACCGACCGCCAGAGCAACGTCATCCTGGGCTCTGCGCAGGAATTCCTCAAAGCTGCGGGTCTGGGGCACAAATCCGGGGGTCTTGAGACAGTTTTGGGGTGTTTTGGGGGGTTTTGGGGGGTCTCAGGGGGGGTTTGGGGGTCCTGGAGGGGGTGGGAGCCTTCCCTGAGCTCCAACACCCAGAGCAGTTCCTGGGATCTGTGCAGGGATCCCTGAAAGCTGCGGGTTTGGGGGGAATTTTGGGGTCTTGAGAGATTTTTGGGGGTCCTGGGGTGGTCCTGGGGGTGTTTTGGGGGTCCTGGGGGTGTTTTGGGGGTCCTGGGGGAGTTTTGGGGGTCCTGGGGGAGTTTTGGGGGGTCTCAGGGGGTCTCGGGGTTGGGAGCGTTCCCTGAGCTCCAACACCCGGAGCAGTTCCTGGGATCTGTGCATTGATCCCTGAAAACTGCGGGTCTGGGGAGGAATTTTGAGGGTCTTGAGGGATTTTTGGGGGTCCTGGGGTGGTCCTGGGGGGGTTTTGGGGGTCCTGGGGTGTTTTGGGGGGGTCTCAGGGGGTCTCAGGGGGGTGGGAGCGTTCCTGTGCACCGACCGCCAGAGCAACGTCATCCTCGGCTCTGCGCAGGAATTCCTCAAAGCTGCGGGTCTGGGGGACAAATCCGGGGGTCTTGAGACAGTTTTGGGGGTCCTGGGGTTGTCCTGGGGGTGTTTTGGGGGTCTCAGGGGTGTTTTGGGGGGTCTCAGGGGGTCTCAGGGGGGTGGGAGCCTTCCCTGAGCTCTGACACCCAGGGAATCTGTGCAGGGATCCCTGAAAACTGCGGGTCTGGGGGATCCTGGAGGGATTTTTGGGGGTCTTGAGGGATTTTTGGGGGTCCTGGGGGTGTTTTGGGGGGTCTCAGAGGGTCCTGGGGGAGTTTTGGGGGTCTCAGGGGTGTTTTGGGGGGTCTCAGGGGGTCTCAGGGGGGTGGGAGCCTTCCCTGAGCTCTGACACCCAGGGAATCTGTGCATTGATCCCTGAAAGCTGCGGGTCTGGGGGATCCTGGAGGGATTTTTGGGGGTCCTGGGGGTGTTTTGGGGGGTCTCTGGGGGTCTCTGGGGGTCTCAGGTGGGTGGGAGCCTTCCCTGAGCTCCAACACCCGGAGCAGTTCCTGGGATCTGTGCAGGGATCCCTGAAAGCTGCGGGTCTGGGGGGAATTTTGGGGGTCTTGAGGGATTTTTGGGGGTCCTGGGGTGGTCCTGGGGGAGTTTTGGGGGTCCTGGGGGTGTTTTGGGGGGTCTCAGGGGGGTGGGAGCGTTCCTGTGCACCGACCGCCAGAGCAACGTCATCCTCGGCTCTGCGCAGGAATTCTTCAAAGCTGCGGGTCTGGGGGACAAATCCGGGGGTCTTGAGACAGTTTTGGGGTGTTTTGGGGGAGTTTTGGGGGGTCTCAGGGGGTCTCAGGGGGGTGGGAGCCTTCCCTGAGCTCCAACACCCAGAGCAGTTCCCGGGATCTGTGCAGGGATCCCTGAAAGCTGCGGGTCTGGGGGGTCCTGGAGGGATTTTTGGGGGTCTTGAGGGATTTTGGGGGGTCCTGGGGTGGTCCTGGAGGGATTTTTGGGGGTCCTGGGGGTGTTTTGGGGGGTCTCAGGGGGTGTTTGGGGGTCCTGGAGGGGGTGGGAGCCTTCCCTGCGCTCCAACACCCAGGGGATCTGTGCAGGGATCCCTGAAAGCTGTGGGTTTTGGGGGAATTTTGGGGGTCTTGAGGGGGTTTTGGGGGTCCTGGGGTGGTCCTGGGGGAGTTTTGGGGGTCTCAGGGGTGTTTTGGGGGGTCTCAGGGGGGGTTTGGGGGTCCTGGAGGGGGTGGGAGCCTTCCCTGAGCTCTGACACCCAGGGAATCTGTGCAGGGATCCCTGAAAGCTGCGGGTTTGGGGAGGAATTTTGGGGGTCTTGAGGGATTTTTGGGGGTCCTGGGTGTTCCTGGGGGAGTTTTGGGGGTCCTGGGGGAGTTTTGGGGGTCCTGGGGGAGTTTTGGGGGTCCTGGGGGTGTTTTGGGGGGTCCTGGGGGGTCTCAGGGGGGTGGGAGCCTTCCCTGAGCTCTGACACCCGGAGCAGTTCTTGGGATCTGTGCAGGGATCCCTGAAAGCTGCGGGTCTGGGGGATCCTGGAGGGATTTTTGGGGGTCTTGAGGGAGTTGTGGGGGTCCTGGGGGTGTTTTGGGGGGTCTCAGAGGGTCCTGAGAGGATTTTGGGGGGTCCTGGGGGGTCTCAGGGGGATTTTGGGGGGTCTCATGGGGGTGGGAGCCTTCCCTGAGCTCCAACACCCAGAGCAGTTCCCGGGATCTGTGCAGGGATCCCTGAAAGCTGCGGGTCTGGGGGATCCTGGAGGGATTTTTGGGGGTCTTGAGGGATTTTTGGGGGTCCTGGGGGTGTTTTGGGGGGTCTCAGAGGGTTCTGGGGAGTTTTGGGGGTCCTGGGGGGATTTTGGGGGGTCTCAGGGGGTCTCAGGGGGGTGGGAGCGTTCCTGTGCACCGACCGCCAGAGCAACATCATCCTGGGCTCTGCGGAGGAATTCCTCAAAGCTGCGGGTCTGGGGCACAAATCCGGGGGTCTTCAGACAGTTTTGGGGTGTTTTGGGGGAGTTTTGA